>NC_134348.1:0-59338 GCF_964195595.1 Calonectris borealis | reverse complement strand
CGTCCCCGGTGGGGCGGGAGCAGGGACCGGCCGCCGGCCCGGCTGCCCGGTGGGGGCGGCTGCCGGTGGCTCTCGAGGAATCCGGTGCCGGGGTGGGCAGGAATTTGGGGGCCTCGCGGGGGAGGTTGCGGCGTTCCGGTCACCCTCCCGTGCCGCCGGCATGGCGGCAAGAGCGTCCCGGTGGGAAAGTGGGGGGCTGTGCCGACACCCCCAAAGCCACCCCCTCCTCCCCCCCCCACCCGGCCTTGGCAAAGGGTGGTGCCGGCGGGGGGGGGGGTCCCCTCCCGGCCGTCCCCGTGCCGCCCCCTCGCCTTGGCACACGGCGCGGCAACGCCGGTGGCCGGCTGCCAGCTCGGAATCCCAAAAATCCCCCCGCGCCGGCGTATTGGGGGGGGGGGGTTCAGTTCCCATCCCCCCCCCCCCGGGGTTCAGTGGGTCGGGGGGGTCCCTTTTGTGTCCCCCCCCCCTCCCCCCTTTACGCCGGCGGGGGCCGGTGCCAGCGCAAACCGCGGCCTTTCCGGCGAAGCCACATCTGGAGGAAATCCAGCTGTTGGCGGGGGCCGGATCCCGCCGCCGGCTCAGCCCTTTTGGGAACACCCCAATAATGGGGGGAGGGGGGGGGACCCCCCCTAAAGTGTGGGGGTCTCCCTGGACGGGGGGGGACCCCCCAAGGGCCGCCACCGGCGCGGTGCCAGCGGGGGCAGGGAGGCGGCGATGAGCCACGGCTCCGGTATGCGATGGCCTGGCTCAGGCCGCCGGGGCCGCATCCTGCGCCGCCGCCGCCGCCGTTCGTCTCCCCGGTTTCCATCCCCCCCCCCCCCCCCAAAAAAAAAAACCCCTTGGGCCCCATCCCCCCCCCCAACCCCCCCCCCCCCCCCCCTTGGGCCGGCGCGGTTGGCGCTCGCCGGTGACGGCGCGAAGACGGGCACGGCCGCCACGTCCCGGGGTTGGGGGGGTGGGGGGGCGTGGGGGGGGGGCACCTCCCACCCCCCCCCCCAGCCGTGGGTCTCCCACCCCCACGGGGCCGCTCCTCGGGGCTTTGTAACGCGGCGGGAGCCGGGACTCGGCCAGGAACAACCGCGGAGAAAGCGGCTCCTCCCGCCGCGCCGTGGGGCGGGGAGACCCGGGGGGGGGGGGGACCCACGGGTGGGGTGGGGCTGGGGGGGGGTGGGGGGCGGGGGGGTGGGGAGACCCACGGGGGGGGCTGGGGGGGGGTGGGGGCGGGGGGGGTGGGGAGACCCACGGGGGGGCTGGGGGGGAGATGGGGCCGGGGGGGTGGGGAGACCCACGGGTGCGGTGGGGCTGGGGGGCTTGGGGGGTGGGGGTGGGGGAGGGTGGGGAGACCCACGGCCAGTGGGGGGGGGGGGGGAGACCCACAGCCGGTGTGGGGCGGGGGAGGGAGACCCACGGGCGGTGTGGGGCAGGGGTGTGGGAGACCCACGGGTGGGGTGGGGCAGGGGGGTGGGGGTGGGGGGATGGTGAGAGGGTGGAGGAATCGTCGAGGGGGGGTTCAAGGGTGGGGAAAGGCCTTGGGGGAGGAACAGCCCCATGGACCAGTGTGTACTGGGCCAAACTGGGAAGCAGCTCTGTGGAGGCTGTGGGGGTCCTGGTGGGCACCAAGGTGACCATGAGCCGGTGAGGGTGGGGGAATCATCGAGGAGGCATCTCAGAGGGTTCAAGGGTGGGGAAGGTCCTACACTGGGGGAAGAAGAACCCCATGGACCAGTATGTACTGGGCCAAACTGGGAAGCAGGTCTTGGGAGGAGCTACAGGTGCTGGTGGGCACCAAGGTGACCGTGAGCCGGTGAGGGACGTCAAGAGGGTGGTGGGATGGTCTAGGAGGGATCTCAGGGGGTTCAAGGGCAGGTAAAGCCCTGCACTGGGAGAGGAACAACCCAATGGACCAGTATATACTGGGACCAACTGGGAAGCAGCTCTGCAGAGGAGCTACAGGTGCTGGTGGGCACCAAGGTGACCGTGAGCTGGTGAGGGACAGCAAGAGGGTGGAGGAATCATCTAGGAGGCATCTCAGAGGGTTCAAGGGTGGGGAAGGTCCTACACTGGGGGAAGAAGAACCCTATGGACCAGTATGTACTGGGCCAAACTGGGAAGCAGCTCTGCGGAGGCCCTGGGGGTCCTGGTGGGCACCAAGGTGACCATGAGCCGGTGATGTCCCCTCGCAGCGAAGGTGGCCCACGGCGTCCTGGGCTGTGTGAGGAGAAGCGTGGCCAGCGGGTGGAGGGAGATGATCCTTCCCCTCTCCAGGTCACACCTGGAGACCTGGCTCCAGCACTGGGAGGGACTGGGACATACTGGTGAGCATCCAACCAAGGACTGGGACAGACTGGTGAGCGTCCAACCAAGGACTGGGACAGACTGGTGAGTGTCCAACCAAGGACTGGGACATACTGGTGAGCGTCCAACCAAGGACTGGGACAGACTGGTGAGCGTCCAACCAAGGGCCACCTGCGACTCTCCAGCCTGGAGAGGAGAAGGTTCCATGGGATCTCCTCAACCTCCGAAGCGAGGATGGCTCCAGGTTCTTCCCAGTATCGCCCAGTGCCAGGACCAGCGGCCATGGGCACAAACTGGGGGGGGACGGGAGGGTCCCTCTGACCATCAGGAACCACCGTGAGGGTCCCCCGGGGTGGGGGGGATGAGGGGGGGGGTGGCATCTCCATCCTTGGGGATCTTGGTCCTCAGGGGTGGGGCAGGGGTCGGACGAGGGGACCTTGGAGGTCCCGTCCCACCGCCCCCAGGCTGGGGGGCGGGGGGGTCCTTGGGGGGGGTCTGGGTGGGGGGGTACCTTGGCGGGTGGGGGTCATCTAGGGGGTTATCTCAAGGGGTGGTGGTCGGGGGGGGGGTACCTTGGGGGAGGGGTCTGGGTGGGGGGGTACCTTGGGGGGGGGATCTGGGGGGGTACCTTGGGGGAGGGGTCTGGGGGGGTACCTTGGGGGAGGGGTCTGGGGGGGGTCCTGGGGGGGGGGTACCTTGGGGGAGGGGTCTGGGTGGGGGGGTACCTTGGGGGAGGGGTCTGGGGGGGGGTCTGGGGGTCTGGGGGGGTACCTTGGGGAGGGGTCTGGGGGGGTCTGGGGGGGGTACCTTGGGGGAGGGGTCTGGGTGGGGGGGTACCTTGGGGGAGGGGTCTGGGGGGGGTCTGGGGGGGTACCTTGGGGAGGGGTCTGGGGGGGGTGTTGCCTTGGGGGGAGGGGATGGTCTGGGGGGGGTTTACCTCGAGGGGGGTGGTCTGGGGGGGGGGTACCGTGGGGGGGGGTCACTTTGGGGGGGGTCTTGGGGTTTATTTTGGGGGGGAGGAGTCGTTTGGGGGGGATGGAGGCGTTACTTCCGGGGTGGGTGGTCTGGGGGGGGGGTCCCTCGAAGACGGGGGGTGGTCTGGGGGGGGGTACCCCTGCGGGTGGTGGTTTGGGGGGGGGTTATCTTGGGGGGCGGTCTGTGGGTTACCTGGGAGGGGATCTGGGGGGGGGTGTGTTACTTCTGGGGGGGGGTCTTAGGGTTACCTCGGGGGGGAGGGGTCTGGGGGGGAGGGGGTTACCTGGCGGGAGGGGTGGTTTGGGGAGGGGTAAGTCTCGGGGGGGGCGGGGGGTTACCCCGAGGGGGGGGGGTTACCTCGAGGGGGGGGGGTTACCCCGAGGAGGGGGGTTACCCCGAGGGGGGCTCCCCAAATGTTCCGGGGTCTCCGTGAGGGGAGGGCGGGACGGGGGCGGTGCGGGACCGGGGGGGGGGGGGGTGGTCCCGGGCCAAACTTGGGCGGGGGGAGGGGGTGTCCCACCTCGGGGGGTGCCCCCCGCCCCGCTCCGGTCCGGTCCGGGACGGGGCCCGGGAGCGGGACCGGGGCTGTCTCGGGGCGGCGGCCGCCCGCGCTGGTCCCACCCCGGCCGGGGAAGGGGCGAGGCTCCGCCGCTCCGCGTTACAAGAGCCCGGCCCCGCTCGGGGCGCGGCCACTCGCCGCGCTCCCGCCGCCCCGTACGGATCGACCGGGAACCGGGACCCGGGACCCGCCGCCACCAGGAATCCGGGAGCGGGAGGTACCGGCGCCGGGCATGGCCCTGCCGGGGAGCTGAGCCCCGCCGCCCGCAGGTACCGCCCGGGGAACCGGCAACGGGGCGGGGGGGGCTCCGGGCGGGGCTCGGGCTCTGGCGGGACGGGCGGCGGCTCCGGGCGGGGCGGGGGGGGGGGATCGCGGGGGCGTCCCGGTGGGCTCCGGTGGTCCCGGGAGTGCAGGGGGGGTGTCCCGGGAGTGTCCCGGTGGGCTCCGGTGGTCCCGGGAGTGCAGGGGGGGTATCCCGGGGGCGTCCCGGTGGTCACGGGAGTGCAGGGGAGGTGTCCGGGAGTGTCCCGGTGGGCTCCGGTGGTCCTGGGAATGCAAGGGAGGGTTGTCCCGGGGGCGTCCCGGTGAACTCGGGAGTGCAGGGGGGGTTGTCCCGGAGGCGTCCCGGTGGGCTCCGGTGGTCCCGGGCGTGCAGGGGGGTGTCCCGGGAGTGTCCCGGTGGGCTCCGGTGGTCCTCGGAATGCAAGGGGGGTTGTCCCGGGGGCGTCCCGGTGAACCCGGGAGTGCAGGGGGGGTGTCCCGGAGGCGTCCCGATGGGCTCCGGTGGTCCCGGGAGTGCAGGGGAGTTGTCCCGTAAGTGTCCCGGTGGGCTCCGGTGGTCCCGGGACTGTCCCGGGAGTGCAGGGGGGTGTTCTGGGAGTGTCCCGGGTGCGTTCCGGTGGGCTCCGGGAGTCCCGGGAGCTCCGCGGGGCAGTGTGTGTGCGTGGGGGGGGTGTCCCACGAGTGTCCGGCGTGTGCCCTGAGGGGGCTCCGGGCGTGCAAGGGGGGTGTCCGGGGGGGGTGGGCTCCGGGGGTGCAGGGGGGGGTCCCGGTGGGCTCCGGGGGTGCAGGGGGGGGATCCCGGGGGGCTCCGGGCGCGCCCCGAGGCCGCGCTGCCGGGCGCGCTCAGGGCGTGGCGCCCCCCCCGCCGCCCCCCCCGCTCCGCCGCGCCCTGCCCGGCCCCGGGGAGTCCCCGCTGGGGGCGGGGCAGCGGAGTTCCCCCCCCCTCCGCCGCCTTCCCGCCCCGCCCGGGCAGAGGGGACCCCCCGGGGGGTGCCCCGGTGCCGTCGGTGGGGGGGGGAATGTTGGGGGTGGGGGGGATCCCCCGGGATCCCGGCGAGGGCGCGGCTCCGCCGGCAGCCGGGCGTGGGCGGCTCGCTTAATTAACGTTCATCAGGCCGGTTTCAGTGCGGGGGGGGTGGGGGGTGGGAGAGGCTGGGGAGGCCCCCGGTACCGGGGGGAGGGGGGGCATCAATTTTTGGGGTGCACTTGACACCCCCCCCCCACTAAGGGCTGTTTGGGTCGGTCGATGGGGAAGGGGGGTTTTGGGGGGGGCGGAGGTGCCCCCCCCCCCGCCTTGCACCCGCTGTGGTTTGGGGTGCGGCCGGCGCCCATGCACTATGTCACCCCCCCACTACCACCATGGGGACCCCCACCCCCATTTCGGAAAGGCCATTGGGTGCTCGGGAAGGACCCACCGGAGCGGGTGCACCCCAAAAGGGACTGCAGCCCAGCCGGCCCCCCAAAATCGGCACCTACCTGGGGTGGGGGGGTGGGGGCAAAAGCCTCCGAGCCCCCTTCCCCATCCCCCCCCCCCCAAAGCTTTTGGGGCGCATTCAGGGACCAACCACGGGGGTCACCTCCCGCCCGCCGCGGGAACGAAGTTGGGGTTGGGGGAAGCGGCACCCCACGCCCCAACGCCGCCGCGCTCTGGCTGCGGGCAGCGTCCCCGGCAAGGCCCGGCAGCCGGTGAAACCGGTCGGGGAGCTGCCGCGGTGGCGGCGGCGGCGGCGGGAGAGTTTCTCGCGACGCCCGCGGGACTCTCGCTCGAGAGCCGGTTGAACCGGTACAAGGCCGCGCGCGGCCGAGGCCGCCATCGAGGCCGTTCCTCTCGCCGTATCCCGGTTTTTTCCCCCGATTTCTTCCCCCCCTTTTTTTTTTTTTTTAATTTTCCTTTTTTTTGTTTTTTTTCCTTTTTCCGTGGGTTTTGGCCCTGCCGGAGCTCGGCACCGAGGGTTTTCCTGGGAGGATCCCTGGCCCGTGCGTCACCGTCCCTCCCAGCCTGGCCGCCGGCCCTGGCTTGTTCCTCCTTCGGGGACGAGCGGGTGGCCCCCGCGCCGCCGCCCTGCCCGGACCCCCGGGGGGGGGGGGCACCCCCCCCCCCCCCCCCCGCCAGGCCTCGCTGGAGACGAGATTTTTGGGGCGACAGATTCCCCTGCCAAGAGCTCGCCAGTGGACACGGTGGTGTCCGCCCCCCCCCCCCCCCCCCCGCTTCGTTAACTCTGCTCGTTAATTAGCAGCGGCTCAGCATTGACGGGCTCCTTGTCGGACGCCGTCCCTTGGCAGGGTCCCAGGGGAGATTTGGGGTGCTGGGGGGGGGGGGCAGACACCCCCCCCTCTTCCATTTTGGGGCTTTGGGGTTTGCTCTTCGCCGTGGGGTGAAGGATTTTGGGGGGACCCCCCCCCGCATGGCTTGGGGGGGGGGGGGATGTTGGTGCTCCCCGGCGTGGTGCCCCCCTGCGGATGCCGAACCCGGGGTGGGGGGGTGGCACCGTGGGGGTGACACCGGTGGGGGGGGGGAGGGTGTCCTTGGTGACTTGGCGGGGGGGGGGGTGTCCTTGGTGACTTGGGGGTGGGGGGGGGTTGCACGGGGTTTGGGGAGCCGGTGGCTCCCCCTCGATGGGAGCCGTGGCCTCGGCGCGTCGGCCCTTTTGTGCCCCCGGCGCGGCGATGGCGTCGCGGCCGCACAAAACAACCGAAGCCAAATTCTGCTGAGGGTTGCACCCGGGGTGGGGGGGGTGGGGGTGGGGGGGTGGAATCCGCCACCGTCCTCATGTCCCTCCCCCCCCCCCCCCCCCGGTGCAACCGGTGACATCCCCGGCGCTGCGCTGAAACGGCGCCCGGGAACGGGCGCAGCCCATGGGGCTTTGGTTTTTTGGCGTGGTTGGGGGGGGGGGGGGGACGTGGGGGGTCCTTGGGGACGTCCGCGGGTTCCCCGCGTGGTCCGGGCAGGCGGTGGCACGGCGGCCAGGGTGACATCTTCGTTCGCCGCTGGGTGACATCTCATCTGGGCTGTGGGGGTGGGGTGGGGGTGGGGGGGTGGGGGGGGCAGCGACTAAAAATATAGGGAAGGGGCAGCACGTGGCTCACCCCAAAAATAGCAGCAGGCGGCGGCGGGGCTGGCGTTGCGGCGGAGGTGTCCCCTTCGCGGGGAGGAGGGGACGGGAAGGACTTCTCCATCCACCGGGGATGTCCCCAACCAGGCAGGGGGTGGGGAGACCCGTTCCCCCACCCCGAGTCTCTCCGAGGTGGGGGGGGGGTGGAAGGAGCAGCGCAGGGTTTGGGTCGAGCGCGGCCGCCCGGAGCCTCTCCCTCTGCTCAGAGGCAGCCGGGCGAGCTCTGAGTCACCTCCCCACCCAGCCCGCGGGACCTCTCCCCAGCTCCCTGACTCACAAACCTGTTTGTCCTCCGCCGCAGTTGAGCTTTCCAGATGGTTCGGTGGCCGAACGGATCGTCTGGTGACACCCCTTGCAGACCCACAGACTGGGAGAGGTGGGACGGGACCTCCAAGGTCACCTTGGCCAACCCCCTTCTCCAGCCGGGCCACCCAGAGCCCCTTGGGACCACGTCCCAACGACTCTTGAAGATCTCCAAGGATGGAGATGCCACCACCCCCTTGGGCAACCTGGTGTTGGGGACCCTCACGGTTAAAAGGTGCTTCCTGATGGTCAGAAGGACCCTCCTGTCCTCCAGTTTGTGCCCGTGGCCGCTGGTCCACCAACCGGGGGTTGTTCCTCCCCGTGGGCAGGACTTTGCCCATCCCCTCGTTGAACGAACGCAGCCCAGGACGCCGTTCACTTTCTTTGCGGCAAGGGCACGTTGGTGGCTCATGGTCATCTCAGTGTCCACCAGGACCCCCAGGGCCTTTGTTCTGAGCTGCTTTCCAGCTGGGTGGTCCCCAGCACATACCGGTGCCCGGGGTTGCTCCTCCCCAGGGGCAGGACCTACCACTTCTCCTTGCTGAACTTCACGAGGTTCCTCTCAGCCCCTTTCTCCAGCCTGGTGAGGTCCCTCTGGATGGCAGCACCTCCCCCTGGCATATCAGCCGCTCCTCCCGGTTTGGTGTCATCTGCAAACTTGCTGAGGGCATGATCTGCTCCGTCATCTGCGTCATTAAAAACTGAGGACCACTCAGCTGGAGAGTGGAAAAAATCCAGTCTTGCAGATGTCCTCAGGTTGCCCCGAGAGGTGGTGGAGTCTCCATCCCTTGGAGGTATTCACAAGCCACCTGGATATAGTCCTCCATGGACCGGCTCAAGGTGGCTCTGCTTGAGGGTTGGACCTCCAGAGGTCCTGTCCCACCTCATCCAGTCCTGTGAAACGCGGTCCTGAGGTTTCTCTGGGGCTTTGCACGGAGATGACGTCGTGTCCCACGGGTGACGTTTGAACGTCTGCGCAAGCCCGCGGAGGGGCACCTCCTCCGTTGACCTTTCCGTGCCGAGGAGGCTCACTGGGTTTGGTCCTGCTGGGCTCCTTCAGGAAGGTCCACGTGTGGATGGGCTCCGTAGAGTTGCACCGCTTCCACGCTTGACCAATGCCTTGATGCCCAACGAGCTGCTCTGAGGTTTAGATCCTTGGCTGGTACCTGTAGAAAAGGACAAAACCCCCAAAATCCCCTCCAAAAATCCGCCTCTTGTGTCGCTGTCTCTCCTTTTACTGGTGGTGCTTGGAAGAGCTGCAAGGGGCAGCAGATGTGGGTGAAGATGCGATGGGAGGACGTGGGTTTTTTTTGGAGAACCCTTCCCGTTGCCAGCCCGGGTGAGCCCCGGGCCGGGTTTCACATCAGACCGGCTGGAATTACCAAACTTCTCTCTAAATTTGGGTTCAGATTAAGGAAATGAGACCTTCACGAGGTGGGTTGGCCCTCGGGAGCCACTTTGGTAGAGGCTTTGCCGTGGGGGGGAACCACGGGGGCAGGCGCCCTCCTGCCCCCGAGCTCCCAGGCCGAGCGTTGGCTGCGGCGTCCGGACGTTGCGAGGATCCGGCTCGTCCCGTCTTTGCCGCTGGGTCGGCAGGAGGATTTCTTCTCTTTTTATTTCTCACGCCCGCCCGAAGCTGGCTAGGAACGGAGAAAGCCCCTCGACCCCTTTTTAGGTGGCGAAGGAGTTGACTCCGGGGTGGTGGAGCAGGGCACGAGGAGACACGGGTGACGCTGACGTCGCCAAGTGACTTTTGTTGCTTTTGCGCTTCCCGACCGTCCAACACTTGAATTTCTTTCGTTTCCGTGTCACAGCAGAAGCGTCTATCGCTGAAGCAGGAGAAGAGCTTCTCCGAGGACTGGGTCGGTCCGAGGTGTAACCGTAACGACCTTTGGTTGGGTCAACGAGACGTGGTGGCCCTTTGCCACCCTCGGCCGTGGTGATATTTACCTCTTACGCAGCTTCTCGCTCCTTGTCCCATTGACCGAAACCGCCCGGCTCGCAACGGGGCCTCGGGCAGAGTCGCGCCGTGGGCGGCTGGGACGCGCTTTGGCTCCCGTCCCCTCTGGGCGTCGGAGGTGGAAGGAAGAAAGAGAGAGTGGGAGGAGAGCCGGAGTTTCACGCGGACCTCTCTGATGTCTCCACCAGGCTGGGAAGGTGAAACGAAAGCTGCTGCAAGGTCCACGAGTGAAGGCAGAGGGATTCCTGGGGCGGATCCGGCCGGGACCAGCGTCCCAGCAAGGTCAGTGGGATGGAGCTGGTTTTAGCTCTTCTCCCTCAACGTCCCGTGCTCAAAACCCACGTCCGTCTCCTCCGTCACGCTCCTCGCCTTTTTTCCTTCCCCAGATGGAGAAGGAGGAGGAGACCCGGGAGATCCTGCTCCCCAACTGGCAAGGCAGCGGCTCCCACGGCATCACCATCGACCAGACGGACGACGGGGTCTTCGTCAAGCGAGTGCAGCAAAACTCCCCGGCCGCCAAGATGGGCGTCGTGAAGGAAGGTGGGACCTCGGCGGAGGTTGTCGTGGGGAAGGTCTTTTGGGGAGGGGGGGGGCGGGGGGGGGGGAGGGGAAGAAAGGGTTCTTTGGGGTTGTTTTCCATCCTGGCGGTGCCTCGGTTCCTTCCTTCTTGGGCTCAACCCAACGGCTCAAGCGTCGTTGCTCCCCGTCTTGCTTTGCGGTGGGGATGGGGGGGTCTCCTCCCTGCCTCTCCCTTCCGAAATATCTCACCTCTCGCCCCTCCGCTCGCCCCCCCCCCGCCCCGCCCCCGCCAGGGGATCAGATCGTGAGCGCCACGGTTTATTTTGACAACCTGCAATCCGGGGAGGTCACGCAGCTGCTCAACAGCATGGGCCACCACACGGTGGGCTTGCGCTTGCAACGGAAAGGGGACAAGTCTCCGCTGCCGGGACAGTCATGGTCGCACGACGTGTTCGCAGCCAGCAGCCCAGAAGTCGTCCTGGTGAGTGGGGGCTGGGGGGGGGGGAGGGGTGGAGGAGGGGGAGGAAGCGTCCTGGTGCTAACGAAGGTCTCTTCGTTTCCAGAGTGGAGATGACGAGGAGTACAGGAGGATTTACACGACGAAAATCAAACCCCGGCTGAAGTCGGAGGAGGCGGCGGAGACGGAGTGCGGTGGAACGCAGAGCAGGACCATAACGGTCACCAGAAAAGTGACGGCGTACACCGTCGATGTCACTAGGCGCGACGGAGCAAAAGATGGTGACGTCGTCGGCCCAGACTTTAAGATCCGGATCCCGACCCAGGAGATGACCCACGCCATGAAGACCGACGTTGAAACCCAGCCTGAGAAAACCGTCATCAAGATGGCGCCAGGGGATCTGCCCGGGAGAAGCACCCAAGCCATAGACTGGAGCATGGACATCAAAGGGGCACCTCCCGGAGCAACGGTTGAATCTTCTGCCCAGAAGTTGGATGTCCACCTCGGCGAGGCTCAGTTCGGAAAGCCCGGGATCACCGTGGCGGGGACGCAAATGATGGGCGTTCACCTGAGGACTCGGATGGACCCTCAGCTGCCGGAGAGCCAAGTTCCTGGTGGGGAAACTGGAAAATCTGTTACGGTGGAGGTGCCGGGACGCCTGGTTTCTGGCACGGCGTTCCTGGAGCCCCAGGGCAGCTCGCCCAGAATTGAAACCAATGGACAGACGGGGAACCTGGACGCAGGTTTTTACATCAAGGGTGCCAGGCTGGATGGCAAAGGACACGTTCGTGGCACGGACGTCCAAGGGGAGCTGCTGGGGGGGACGCTGTCACACGCTGATGCTTCTGCCCCTTGTCTTCAGGGAGGTATCAAAGCCCCCGGAGTTGACGTTTCTTTACCGGCGATGGAAAATCCAGCTGTCGATGTGGGAAAAATCAAGATTCCCACCATGAAAATGCCCAGATTTGGGTTCCCGACCACGGGATCTGGCATCGAAGCTCAAGCCCCGCAGGTGGGCCCCGATGTTCCTGCCCCAAAGCTGCAGGCTCCGTGCGTGGACATTGCCTCCTCCTCCGTCCAGGTCACGGGACCTGAAGTTTCAGCTCCTTCAGTTAAAGTCCCAAAGCCACAGGTGGACGTGGGGTTGAAGGGTGCTGTGAAGGTCCCCTCCCCAGCACTGGAGGTCCCCGGCGTGGGTATCAAAGGACCCAGCGTAGAGTTCCCGGCTTCTGATGCAGACGTTCACGGCGGCAAAGGAAAACTCAAAATGCCACACATGAACTTTCCAAAATTTACTGCCTTGGACTCGCAAGGGGAAGGTCCCGTTGTGGAGATGGCGCTCCCAAAGGGCGAGGTGGGACCAGCAGCCTCCGAGGTAGATGTTGGCATTCCCGATGTGGCCATCAAAGGAGAATGGAAAGGCCCCAAGTTCAAGAAGGTTGAAACGCCCCAAATCTCTCTGTCGGATGTAAACCTGAACCTGAGAGGCCCTCAGGTGAAGGGAGATATGGGCGTCACGGTCCCCAGGGTGGAAGGGGATGTCAAAGGACTTGGCTGTAAGGGTCTCAAGATGGACGTAAAGGCTCCCGATGTTGAATTTGAAGGTCCAGAGGGTTATTTGAAAGGGCCCAGTATATCTGGACCAGATATGGACATTAATGCGAAGGGACCTAAGCTTAAGGGAGACGTGGATGTTTCTATCCCAAAGATGGGTGGCAACTTGAAAGGACCTCAGCTTGACATTAAAGGCCCCAAACTGGGAATGGACGTGCCCGACGTAGATGTCAAGGGCCCCAAAGTTACGATGCCAGAGGTGCATGTCAAGACCTCCAAAATATCCATGCCTGACATCGACCTGAATCTGAAAGGTCCCGGAGTGAAAGGAGACCTGGATGTTTCTGCCCCAAAACTGGAAGGGGAGCTGAAAGCACCCGGACTTGACATCAAAGGCCCCAGGGTTGACATTGAGGCACCAGACGTGGACATCCACGGTCCAGAAGGCAAACTGAAGATGCCAAAGTTGAAAACGCCCAAGTTTGGGGTGCCCGGCCTGAAGGGAGAGAGTCCCAACGTTGACGTGACCCTTCCAAAGGGTGAGGTGGACATTTCTGGTCCCAAGGTAGATATTGCTGTGCCCAGCGTGGACATCAAAGGGCCAGAAGGAAAACTGCAAGGCCCCAAGGTGAAGATGCCCGACATGAGCTTCAAGACCCCCCAGATATCCATGCCTGACATCGACCTGAATCTGAAAGGTCCCAGAGTGAAAGGAGACCTGGATGTTTCTGCCCCAAAACTGGAAGGGGAGCTGAAAGCACCCGGACTTGACATCAAAGGCCCCAGGGTTGACATTGAGGCGCCAGACGTGGACATCCAGGGTCCAGAAGGCAAACTGAAGATGCCAAAGCTGAAAATGCCCAAGTTCGGGGTGCCCGGCCTGAAGGGAGAGAGTCCCAACGTTGACGTGACCCTTCCAAAGGGTGAGGTGGACATTTCTGGTCCCAGGGTAGATATTGCTGCGCCAAGCGTGGACGTCAAAGGGCCAGAAGGAAAACTGCAAGGCCCCAAGGTGAAGATGCCAGAGATGCACATCACAGCTCCAAAGGTCTCTGTGCCAGATGTTGATCTGAACCTGAAAGGCACCAAAGTGAAGGGTGACGTGGATGTTTCCATTCCCACGGTAGGAGCTGATTTGAAGGGTCCTGAACTAGAGCTCAAAGGCCCCAGGGTTGACATTGAGGCGCCAGACGTGGACATCCACGGTCCAGAAGGCAAACTGAAGATGCCTAAGCTGAAAATGCCCAAGTTTGGGGTGCCCGGCCTGAAGGGAGAGGGCCCTGACATTGACGTGACCCTTCCAAAGGGTAAAGTGGAGATTTCTGGTCCCAAGGTAGATATTGCTGCGCCAAGCGTGGACATCAAAGGGCCAGAAGGAAAACTGCAAGGCCCCAAGGTGAAGATGCCCGACATGAGCTTCAAGACCCCCCAGATATCCATGCCTGACATCGACCTGAATCTGAAAGGTCCCAGAGTGAAAGGAGACCTGGATGTTTCTGCCCCAAAACTGGAAGGGGAGCTGAAAGCACCCGGACTTGACATCAAAGGCCCCAGGGTTGACATTGAGGCGCCAGACGTGGACATCCAGGGTCCAGAAGGCAAACTGAAGATGCCTAAGCTGAAAATGCCCAAGTTTGGGGTGCCCGGCCTGAAGGGAGAGGGCCCTGACATTGACGTGACCCTTCCAAAGGGTGAGGTGGACATTTCTGGTCCCCAGGTAGATATTGCTGTGCCCAGCGTGGACATCGAAGGGCCAGAAGGAAAGGGAAAAGGTCTCAAATTTAAAATGCCCGAACTAAACATTCAGACGCCAAAACTGTCCATGCCAGATGTAGATCTCGGTTTGAAGGCCCCCAAACTGAAAGGAGATGCAGATATTTCTGGTCTGAAGACCTCTGGAGATCTGAAGGGCCCCAGAATAGATGTGGAAGGTCCCAAAGTGGACGTTGATGTACCTGAGGTAGACTTGGAATGTCCAGAAGGGAAGATAAAAGGCCCCAAATTTAAGATGCCTAAGCTTAATATCAAGGCACCTAAAATATCCATGCCAGATGTAGATTTGAACTTAAAGGGACATAAAACGAAAGGAGAGATGGATGTTTCTCTTCCAAAGATGGAAGGTGACTTGAAAGAATCCGGTGTTAATATCAAGGGACCGAAAATAGATGTTGAGGTCCCAGATGTCAACCTGGAGTGTCCAGAAGCCAAACTGAAAACGCCGAAAATGAAATTGCCTCATTTTAACGTGTCCGGCCCAAAGTTTGAGGGAGCCGATATAGATGTCAACCTGCCAAAAGCAGAGATAGATGTTTCTGGGCCAGAGGCAGATATTGAAGTGCCAGAGCTGGATGTTGGAGGACCAGAAGGCAAATGGAAAGGCCCCAAGTTCAGGATGCCGAAGCTGAATATCAAAACACCTAAAATATCCATGCCAGATGTAGATTTGAACCTAAAGGGACCTAAAGTGAAAGGAGAAATGGATATTGCACCTCCTAAAATAGAAGGCGATTTGAAAGGGCCAGAAATAGACATCAAGGGGCCAAAAGTAGATGTTGAGGCACCCACTATTGATTTGGAGTGCCCCGAAGGAAAACTGAAAGGCCCCAAGTTCAAGATGCCCGAGATGCACATCAAGGCACCCAAGTTCTCCATGCCTGACGTAGACATTAATCTAAAAGGGCCCAGCATGAAAGGTGATATTGAAGTCTCGGCTCCCAAGCTCGAGGGTGACCTGAAGGGCCCCGAGGTGGACATCAAGGGCCCCAAAGTCGACATCGAGGCACCCGACGTGGACATTCACGGCCCAGAAGGAAAATTCAAGATGCCCAAGTTCAAAATGCCCAAGTTCGGGATGCCGGGGCTGAAAGGAGAAGGCCCAGAGGTGGACGTGAACCTGCCGACAGGAGACCTGGATGTTTCTGGTCCAAAGGTGGACATTGAAGGTCCGGAGCTGGACATTGAAGGGCCAGAGGGGAAGGTGAAGGGCCCCAAGTTCAAGATGCCCGAGATGCACATCAAGGCACCCAAGATCTCCATGCCGGACATTGACCTGAACCTGAAAGGCCCCAAAGTGAAGGGAGATGTGGACGTTTCTGTTCCCACGTTGGAAGGTGACCTGAAGGGCCCCAAAATTGACATCAAAGGTCCCAAAGTCGATGTTGACCTTCCTGACGTTG
Organism: Calonectris borealis; assembly: GCF_964195595.1. NCBI lineage: Eukaryota > Metazoa > Chordata > Aves > Procellariiformes > Procellariidae > Calonectris > Calonectris borealis. The sequence goes on along the minus strand of NC_134348.1, from coordinate 44,145 downwards.
AGCTGGAAGGTCCTGAAGGGAAGCTGAAGGGCCCCAAGTTCAAGATGCCAGAGATGCACATCAAGGCACCCAAGTTCTCCATGCCCGATGTTGACTTCAATCTGAAGGGCCCCAAGCTGAAGGGCGACGTGGACGTGTCGGTTCCCAAGCTGGAAGGTGACCTGAAGGGCCCTGAGGTGGACATCAAGGGCCCCAAAGTCGACATCGAGGCACCGGACGTGGACATCCATGGCCCAGAAGGAAAATTCAAGATGCCCAAGTTCAAAATGCCCAAGTTCGGGATGCCGGGGCTGAAAGGAGAAGGCCCAGAGGTGGACGTGAACCTGCCGACAGGAGACCTGGATGTTTCTGGTCCAAAGGTGGACATTGAAGGTCCGGAGCTGGACATTGAAGGGCCAGAGGGGAAGCTGAAGGGCCCCAAGTTCAAGATGCCCGAGATGCACATCAAGGCACCCAAGATCTCCATGCCGGACATTGACCTGAACCTGAAAGGCCCCAAAGTGAAGGGAGATGTGGACGTTTCTGTTCCCAAGTTCGAAGGTGACTTGAAGGGCCCCGAAATTGACATCAAAGGTCCCAAAGTTGATGTTGACCTTCCTGACGTTGAGCTGGAAGGTCCTGAAGGGAAGTTGAAGGGCCCCAAGTTCAAGATGCCCGAGATGCACATCAAGGCACCCAAGTTCTCCATGCCTGATGTTGACTTCAATCTGAAGGGCCCCAAGCTGAAGGGCGATGTGGACGTGTCGGTTCCCAAGCTGGAAGGTGACCTGAAGGGCCCCGAGGTGGACATCAAGGGCCCCAAAGTCGACATCGAGGCACCGGACCTGGACATCCATGGCCCAGAAGGAAAATTCAAGATGCCCAAGTTCAAAATGCCCAAGTTCGGGATGCCGGGCTTCAAGGCAGAAGGCCCAGAGGTGGACGTGAACCTGCCGACAGGAGACCTGGATGTTTCTGGTCCAAAGGTGGACATTGAAGGTCCGGAGCTGGACATTGAAGGGCCAGAGGGGAAGGTGAAGGGCCCCAAGTTCAAGATGCCTGAGATGCACATCAAGGCACCCAAGATCTCCATGCCTGACATTGACCTAAATCTGAAAGGCCCCAAAGTGAAGGGTGGTGTGGATGTTTCCCTTCCCAAGCTGGAAGGTGACCTGAAGGGCCCCGAGGTGGACATCAAGGGCCCCAAAGTCGACATTGAGGCACCGGACCTGGACATCCATGGCCCAGAAGGAAAATTCAAGATGCCCAAGTTCAAAATGCCCAAGTTCGGGATGCCGGGGCTGAAAGGAGAAGGCCCAGAGGTGGACGTGAACCTCCCAAAAGGGGATGTTGATGTCTCGGTCCCAAAGGTCGATATCGAGTTGCCGAGCGTGGACATTGAGGGTCCTGAAGGAAAACTGAAAGGTCCCAAGTTCAAGATGCCCGAGATGCACATCAAGGCACCCAAGATCTCCATGCCTGACATTGACTTGAACCTGAAAGGCCCCAAAGCGAAGGGGGGCGCTGACATTTCTGTTCCAAAATTAGAGGGTGACTTGAAAGGACCTGATGTGAATATTAAAGGCCCGAAGTTGGATGTTGATGTTCCTGATCTGGATGTTGAAGGTCCTGAGGGAAAGTGGAAAGGACCCAAGGTGAAAATGCCAGAAATGCATATTAAGGCACCTAAATTTTCTATGCCTGATGTAGACCTCAACTTGAAAGGTCCCAAAATGAAGGGAGAAATGGATGTTTCTGTACCGAAAATAGAGGGTGGTGTGAAAGGGCCAGATCTGGAACTCCAAGGGCCCAAAGTGGACATAGAAGCTCCTGACATAAACATCGAGGGCCCAGAAGGAAAGATAAGGGGTCCCAAATTCAAGATGCCCGACATGCATTTCAAAGCCCCCAAGATCTCCATGCCGGACTTTGATCTGAACCTGAAAGGCCCCAAAGTGAAGGGGGACGTGGACGTTTCTGTGCCAAAACTTGAGGGTGATTTGAAAGGCCCGGACGTTGACATCAAAGGCCCTAAACTGGATGTTAACGTTCCCGATGTTGACCTAGAGTGTCCAGAAGCAAAAGTCAAAGGGCCCAAGTTCAAGATGCCTGAAATGCACTTCAAGACACCAAAAATCTCCATGCCCGACATCGATTTGAACCTGAAAAGTCATAAGCTGAAGGGAGACGTGGATGTTTCTGCCCCCAAACTAGAGGGTGACTTGAAAGGCCCCGAGATGGATATCAAAGGTCCTAAACTGGATATAGAAGCTCCTGATGTGGATATTGAGGTCCCAGAGGGGAAGTTGAAAGGCCCCAAATTTAAGATGCCAGAGATGCATTTTAAGGCTCCCAAGATCTCCATGCCGGACTTCGATCTGAACTTGAAAGGTCCAAAAGGAAAGGGGGGTGTTGATGTTTCCATTCCCAAGTTAGAAGGTGACCTGAAAGGCCCTGAGGTTACAGTAAAAGGTCCAAAAGTGGACATAGAGGCTCCAGATGTTGAGCTAGAATGTCCAGAAGGGAAGTTAAAGGGTCCCAAATTCAAGATGCCCGACATGCATTTCAAAGCCCCCAAGATCTCCATGCCGGACTTTGATCTGAACCTGAAAGGCCCCAAAGTGAAGGGGGATGTGGAGGTGTCTGTGCCGTGTGTGGAAGGTGACCTGAAAGGGCCAAAACTTGATGTGAAAGGTCCCGAGTTGGATGTTGGTGCCCCAGATGTTGAAATCGAGGGCCTAGAAGGAAAGATAAGGGGTCCCAAATTCAAGATGCCCGACATGCATTTCAAAGCCCCCAAGATCTCCATGCCGGACTTTGATCTGAACCTGAAAGGCCCCAAAGTGAAGGGGGACGTGGACGTTTCTGTGCCAAAACTTGAGGGTGATTTGAAAGGCCCAGACGTTGACATCAAAGGCCCTAAACTGGATGTTGACCTTCCTGATGTTGAGCTGGAAGGCCCAGAGGGGAAGCTGAAGGGCCCCAAGTTCAAGATGCCCGAGATGCACATCAAGGCACCCAAGATCTCCATGCCGGACATTGACCTGAACCTGAAAGGCCCCAAAGTGAAGGGAGATGTGGACGTGTCGGTTCCCACCTTGGAAGGTGACCTGAGGGGCCCCGAAATTGACATCAAAGGTCCCAAAGTCGATGTTGACCTTCCTGATGTTGAGCTGGAAGGTCCTGAAGGGAAGCTGAAGGGCCCCAAGTTCAAGATGCCAGACATGCACATCAAGGCACCCAAGTTCTCCATGCCCGATGTTGACTTCAATCTGAAGGGCCCCAAGCTCAAGGGTGATGTGGACGTGTCGGTTCCCAAGCTGGAAGGTGACCTGAAGGGCCCCGAGGTGGACATCAAGGGCCCCAAAGTCGACATCGAGGCACCGGACGTGGACATTCATGGCCCAGAAGGAAAATTCAAGATGCCCAAGTTCAAAATGCCCAAGTTCGGGATGCCGGGGCTGAAAGGAGAAGGCCCAGAGGTGGACGTGAACCTGCCGACAGGAGACCTGGATGTTTCTGGTCCAAAGGTGGACATTGAAGGTCCGGAGCTGGACATTGAAGGGCCAGAGGGGAAGCTGAAGGGCCCCAAGTTCAAGATGCCCGAGATGCACATCAAGGCACCCAAGATCTCCATGCCGGACATTGACCTGAACCTGAAAGGCCCCAAAGTGAAGGGAGATGTGGACGTTTCTGTTCCCACGTTGGAAGGTGACCTGAAGGGCCCCAAAATTGACATCAAAGGTCCCAAAGTCGATGTTGACCTTCCTGACGTTGAACTGGAAGGTCCTGAAGGGAAGCTGAAGGGCCCCAAGTTCAAGATGCCAGAGATGCACATCAAGGCACCCAAGTTCTCCATGCCCGATGTTGACTTCAATCTGAAGGGCCCCAAGCTGAAGGGCGATGTGGACGTGTCGGTTCCCAAGCTGGAAGGTGACCTGAAGGGCCCCGAGGTGGACATCAAGGGCCCCAAAGTCGACATCGAGGCACCGGATGTGGACGTTCACGGCCCAGAAGGAAAATTCAAGATGCCCAAGTTCAAAATGCCCAAGTTCGGGATGCCGGGCTTCAAGGCAGAAGGCCCAGAGGTGGACGTGAACCTGCCGACAGGAGACCTGGACGTTTCTGGTCCAAAGGTGGACATTGAAGGTCCGGAGCTGGACATTGAAGGGCCAGAGGGGAAGCTGAAGGGCCCCAAGTTCAAGATGCCTGAGATGCACATCAAGGCACCCAAGATCTCCATGCCCGACATTGACTTGAACCTGAAAGGCCCCAAAGTGAAGGGAGATGTGGACGTTTCTGTTCCCAAGTTCGAAGGTGACCTGAAGGGCCCCGAAATTGACATCAAAGGTCCCAAAGTTGATGTTGACCTTCCTGACGTTGAGCTGGAAGGTCCTGAAGGGAAGCTGAAGGGCCCCAAGTTCAAGATGCCAGAGATGCACATCAAGGCACCCAAGTTCTCCATGCCCGATGTTGACTTCAATCTGAAGGGCCCCAAGCTGAAGGGCGATGTGGACGTGTCGGTTCCCAAGCTGGAAGGTGACCTGAAGGGCCCCGAGGTGGACATCAAGGGCCCCAAAGTCGACATCGAGGCACCGGACGTGGACATTCACGGCCCAGAAGGAAAATTCAAGATGCCCAAGTTCAAAATGCCCAAGTTCGGGATGCCGGGCTTCAAGGCAGAAGGCCCGGAGGTGGACGTGAACCTGCCGACAGGAGACCTGGATGTTTCTGGTCCAAAGGTGGACATTGAAGGTCCGGAGCTGGACATTGAAGGGCCAGAGGGGAAGGTGAAGGGCCCCAAGTTCAAGATGCCAGACATGCACATCAAGGCACCCAAGTTCTCCATGCCCGATGTTGACTTCAATCTGAAGGGCCCCAAGCTGAAGGGCGATGTGGACGTGTCGGTTCCCAAGGTGGAAGGTGACCTGAAGGGCCCCGAGGTGGACATCAAGGGCCCCAAAGTCGACATCGAGGCACCCGACGTGGACATTCACGGCCCAGAAGGAAAATTCAAGATGCCCAAGTTCAAAATGCCCAAGTTCGGGATGCCGGGGCTGAAAGGAGAAGGCCCAGAGGTGGACGTGAACCTGCCGACAGGAGACCTGGATGTTTCTGGTCCAAAGGTGGACATTGAAGGTCCGGAGCTGGACATTGAAGGGCCAGAGGGGAAGCTGAAGGGCCCCAAGTTCAAGATGCCTGAGATGCACATCAAGGCACCCAAGATCTCCATGCCCGACATTGACTTGAACCTGAAAGGCCCCAAAGTGAAGGGAGATGTGGATGTTTCTGTTCCCAAGTTCGAAGGTGACCTGAAGGGCCCCGAAATTGACATCAAAGGTCCCAAAGTCAATGTTGACCTTCCTGACGTTGAGCTGGAAGGTCCTGAAGGGAAGCTGAAGGGCCCCAAGTTCAAGATGCCAGAGATGCACATCAAGGCACCCAAGTTCTCCATGCCCGATGTTGACTTCAATCTGAAGGGGCCCAAGCTCAAGGGCGATGTGGACGTGTCTGTCCCTAAGTTGGAAGGTGACCTGAAGGGCCCCGAGGTGGACATCAAGGGCCCCAAAGTTGACATTGAGGTTCCAGATGTGGACATTCACGGCCCAGAAGGTAAAATAAAAATGCCCAAGTTCAAAATGCCCAAGTTCGGGATGCCGGGCTTCAAGGCAGAAGGCCCGGAGGTGGACGTGAACCTGCCGACAGGAGACCTGGACGTTTCTGGTCCAAAGGTGGACATTGAAGGTCCGGAGCTGGACATTGAAGGGCCAGAGGGGAAGGTGAAGGGCCCCAAGTTCAAGATGCCCGAGATGCACATCAAGGCACCCAAGTTCTCCATGCCTGATGTTGACTTCAATCTGAAGGGCCCCAAGCTGAAGGGGGATGTGGACGTGTCGGTTCCCAAGCTGGAAGGTGACCTGAAGGGCCCCGAGGTGGACATCAAGGGCCCCAAAGTCGACATCGAGGCACCGGACGTGGACATTCATGGTCCGGAAGGTAAAATAAAAATGCCCAAGTTCAAAATGCCCAAGTTTGGGTTGTCCGGGTTGAAAGGAGAGGGCCCAGAAGTTGATGTAAATCTACCTGAAGCCGATGTTGCTATTTCGGGTCCAAAGGTTGATGTTACTGTTCCTGACCTAGAGATTGAAGGACCAGAAGGAAAACTTAAGGGCCCTAAATTTAAGAAGCCGGACATGCAATTCAATGTTCCGAAAATCTCCATGCCAGATATTGACTTAAATTTGAAGGGCCCCAAACTGAAAGCTGACGTCGATCCTTCTGGTCCCAAAATAGAGGGTGAGCTGAAAAGTCCTAAGCTAGACATCAAAGGCCCAGAACTTGAGGTCGAGGGACCGAAGCTTGATCTAGAAGGAAAAACTAAAAAATCCAGGTTTAAACTTCCAAAATTTGGCTTTTCTGGTCCTAAAGTGCAAAGCCCTGATGTGGACGTGAAACTTAAAAAACCCGACATTGAAGTATGTGGTCCGAAAGTCGATGTTCACGCTCCAGATGTAGACGTACAGGCAAAATCGAAAGGGTCGAAATTTAAAATGCCTTTCCTGAGTATTTCATCACCGAAAGTTTCAATGCCAGATGTGGAGCTCAATCTGAAAGGGCATAAACTAAAAGGAGAGTTAGATGTCTCCAGCCCAAAGTTGGAAGGGGAACTGAAAGGTCCCGAGGTGGACATCAAGGGCCCCAAAGTCAACATCGAGGCGCCTGATGTGGACATTCATGGGCCAGAGGGTAAACTCAAAATGCCCAAGTTCAAAATGCCTAAATTTGGTGCGTCTGGGTTGAAGGCTGAGGGGCCAGAGGTGGACGTTAGCATTCCAAAAGGAGAGCTGGATGTTTCGGGTCCCAAGCTGGATCTCGAAGGTCCTGGTTTGGAAATCGAAGGGCCAGAGGGGAAGCTCAAGGGCCCCCAATTTAAGATGCCAGAAATGCACATCAAGGCACCCAAGATCTCCGTGCCCGACGTCGACCTGAACCTGAAAGGCCCCAAAGTGAAGGGAGAGGTGGACGTCTCTCTTCCCCAGGTGGATCTGAAGGGCTCAGATTTGCATCTGAAAGGACCAAAAGTGGATGTAGAGGTTCCTGACCTTGACCTTGAAGGTCCCAAAGGAAAACTGAAAGGCCCCAAATTTAAAATGCCTGAAATGAATATCAAGGCTCCCAACATTTCCATGCCAGACTTCGATTTGAATTTGAAAGGTCCCAAGTCAAAAGGAGGTGTGGATGTCGATCTTTCAGCGCCAAAACTGGAAGGGGACCTGAGTGTGCCGGAGGTTAATATCAAAGGACCCAAGGTTGACATCGATGCTCCTGAGCTGGATGTCGAAGGGCGAGAAGGAAAACTGAAAGGTCCCAAGTTTAAAATGCCAGAGATGCACATAAAAGCTCCCAAAATTTCAATGCCTGATGCCAGCTTAAACCTCAAAGGTCCCAAGCTGAAAGGAGACATAGATGGGTCTGCTCCGAAGCTAGAAGGGGAATTTAAGGCTCCTGACATCAGTATTGGAGCCCCCAAGGTCGACATTGATGTGCCAGATGTGGACATTCACGGCCCAGAAGGAAAATTCAAGATGCCCAAGTTCAAAATGCCCAAGTTTGGGATGCCGGGCTTCAAGGCAGAAGGCCCAGAGGTGGACGTGAACCTGCCGACAGGAGACCTGGACGTTTCTGGTCCAAAGGTGGACATTGAAGGTCCGGAGCTGGACATTGAAGGGCCAGAGGGGAAGCTGAAGGGCCCCAAGTTCAAGATGCCCGAGATGCACATCAAGGCACCCAAGATCTCCATGCCCGACATTGACTTGAACCTGAAAGGTCCGAAAGTGAAGGGGGATGTGGACGTGTCGGTTCCCAAGCTGGAAGGTGACCTAAAAGGTCCTGAACTGGATATAAAAGGACCCAAAGTAGACATAGATGTTCCTGATGTGGAGATTGAAGGACCAGAAGGAAAACTGAAAGGCCCCAAATTGAAGATGCCAGAGATGCATTTTAAGGCTCCTAAAATTTCTATGCCGGACTTTGATTTGAACCTGAAAGGCCCGAAAGTGAAGGGGGATGTGGAGGTGTCTGTGCCGTGTGTGGAAGGTGACCTGAAAGGGCCAAAACTTGATGTGAAAGGTCCCGAGTTGGATGTTGGTGCCCCAGATGTTCAAATCGAGGGCCCAGAAGGAAAGATAAGGGGTCCCAAATTCAAGATGCCCGACATGCATTTCAAAGCCCCCAAGATCTCCATGCCGGACTTTGATCTGAACCTGAAAGGCCCCAAAGTGAAGGGGGACGTGGACGTTCCAAAACTTGAGGGTGATTTGAAAGGCCCAGACGTTGACATCAAAGGCCCTAAACTGGATGTTGACCTTCCTGATGTTGAGCTGGAAGGCCCAGAGGGGAAGCTGAAGGGCCCCAAGTTCAAGATGCCTGAGATGCACATCAAGGCACCCAAGATCTCCATGCCTGACATTGACCTGAACCTGAAAGGCCCCAAAGTGAAGGGAGATGTGGACGTGTCGGTTCCCACCTTGGAAGGTGACCTGAAGGGCCCTGAAATTGACATCAAAGGTCCCAAAGTCGATGTTGACCTTCCTGACGTTGAGCTGGAAGGTCCTGAAGGGAAGTTGAAGGGCCCCAAGTTCAAGATGCCCGAGATGCACATCAAGGCACCCAAGTTCTCCATGCCCGATGTTGACTTCAATCTGAAGGGCCCCAAGCTCAAGGGCGACGTGGATGTGTCGGTTCCCAAGCTGGAAGGTGACCTGAAGGGCCCTGAGGTGGACATCAAGGGCCCCAAAGTCGACATTGAGGCACCGGACCTGGACATTCACGGCCCGGAAGGAAAATTCAAGATGCCCAAGTTCAAAATGCCCAAGTTCGGGATGCCGGGGCTGAAAGGAGAAGGCCCAGAGGTGGACGTGAACCTGCCGACAGGAGACCTGGATGTTTCTGGTCCAAAGGTGGACATTGAAGGTCCGGAGCTGGACATTGAAGGGCCAGAGGGGAAGCTGAAGGGCCCCAAGTTCAAGATGCCCGAGATGCACATCAAGGCACCCAAGATCTCCATGCCGGACATTGACTTGAACCTGAAAGGCCCCAAAGTGAAGGGAGATGTGGAGGTTTCTGCACCTGATCTGGAAGGTCCTAAGGTTGAGTTTGAGGCCCCTGACATGGACATCAAAGGTCCTGAAGGGAAGCTGAAGGGCCCCAAGTTCAAGATGCCAGAGATGCACATCAAGGCACCCAAAATCTCCACACCAGACTTTGATCTGAACCTGAAAGGTCCCAAAGTAAAAGGAGACGTAGACGTGTCAGTGTCAGGAGTTGAAGGTGAACTGAAAGGCCCAGAGGTCAATGTTGGCGCTCCTAAATTAGACATAGGTGCCCCTGATGTTGATATTGATGGCCCGGAGGGTAAATTCAAGCTGCCTAAATTCAAAATGCCCAAGTTTTCCATGCCGGGCTTTAAAGGGGAGGGAGTGGATGTGGATGTGACCCTCCCAAAGGGAGACATTGACGTTTCGGGCCCCAGCGTAAATGTAGAGGCTCCCGATCTGAATGTGGATGGAAAAGTCAAAGGTCCCAAATTTACGATGCCCGAAATGCACATTAAGGCTCCCAAGGTCTCCATCCCTGATGTCGACTTCAATATCAAGGGGCCTCAACTGAAAGGAGGTGTAGATGTTTCTGGACCCCGGCTTGAAGGTGATTTGAAGGCACCCCAAATAGATGTGAAAGCCCCCAAAATAGATGTTGAGGCTCCCGACGTGACCATCGAAGGGCCGGAAGGGAAACTCAAAGGCCCAAAATTCAAGATGCCAGAAATGCACATCAAGGCGCCCAAGTTCTCTATGCCCGATGTTGACTTCAACCTGAAAGGCCCCAGGCTGAAGGGAGACGTGGACGTCTCGGCGCCAAAGCTGGAAGGGGATTTGCAGTGTCCGGATGTTGACATCAAAGACCCCAGGTTGGACATTCAGGCACCTGCTGTGAACATCGAAGGACCGGATGGAAAACTGAAAGGGCCCAGGATGCCTGAGATGCACATCAAGACCCCCCAGATCTCCATGCCGGACATAGACTTGAACCTGAAAGGACTGAGGCTGAAAGGCGATGCTGACCTTCAGGGCCCAAAGCTGGAGGGAGGTCTGAAGGGTCCTGAAGTTGCTATCAAGGGCCCCAAAGTAGATATCGAGGGCCCAGAGGTTGATGTTGATGGTCTGGAGGGAAAAGTGAAGATGCCTAAAATGAAGCTGCCCAAGTTTGGCTTTAAAGGAGAAGGTCCTGACGTGGACGTGAACCTGCCAAAGACAGAGGTCGATCTTTCGGGCCCCAAGGTAGATATCAGTGTCCCGGACGTGAGCATCGAAGGTCCAGAGGGCAAACTGAAAGGTCCTAAACTGAAGATGCCAGAAATGCACGTGAATGTTCCTAAAATCTCAATGCCTGAGATAGACTTGAATCTGAAAGGCCACAAGACGAAGGGAGGCTTTGATATTTCAACCCCAAAGATAGAAGGTAACCTGAAAGGTCCTGAAGTTGATCTCAAAGGCCCAGAATTCGGAGTCAAAAGCCCTGAAGTTGACGTTGAATGTCCTGACTTGAACATGGAAGGCCCAGAGGCAAATGTCAAACTTCCCAAGTTTAAGAAGTCCAAGTTTGGGTTTGGGATGAAAAGCCCGAAGGCAGAAATCAAGGTGCCGGGGGCAGAAGTGGATTTACCTGAGGCGGAGCTGAACGTGGAGTCGCCTGATGTCAACGTTGCTGGAAAGGGTAAGAAGAGCAAGTTCAAGATGCCAAAAATTCATATGAGCGGCCCTAAAGTTAAAGGAAAGAAAGGTGGGTTCGATGTGAACGTGGCTGGTGGAGAGCTCGACGCGAATTTGAAATCACCCGACCTGGATATGAACGTGGCTGGGCCGGACGTGACGATAAAAGGGGACGCTACGGTGAAGTCCCCCAAAGGGAAGAAACCCATGTTTGGGAAAATCTCCTTCCCGGATGTTGAATTTGATCTTAAATCACACAGATTCCGAGGGGATGCTTCTGTGGCAGTCCCGAAAATAGAGGGGGAACTTAAAGCGCCTGATCTAGAAGTCTCCGTGCCCACCGCCAAAGGCGATGTAAAAGGCCCGAGCCTCAACGTGGACGTTGAAGCTTCTGACGTGAGCCTGAAGAAACCAAAGTTCAAACTTCCCAGTGGGCAGGTGGGCGTAGGGGACTTGAAAATTGAGGGCGACCTGCAAGGACCCGCCATTGACGTTGCCGTTCCCTCGATCCCGGTGCCAGATGTCGACTTAAATGTGAAAGGACCAAAAGTAAAAGGTGAAGTCAGCGTTCCTGGAGCAGAACTGGAAGGTCCCGAAGGAAAGCTGAAATTGCCCAAGGTGGGGAAAATGGGTCTCGGTCTGGAAATGCCGGCTGCAAACCTGGATATCTCGGTCCCAGCCATGGAAGGAAGCGTGAGCCTCCCTTCGGCTGATGCGAACCTCCGAGGTGTTGATGTAAAGCTCAAAGGGCCCCAAATCTCCGGACCCGATTTTGATGGAAACCTGAAAGGACCAAAAATAAAGGGAGATCTGGATGTTTCGAGTTCTGTGGAAGGGCCAAATGTCAGCCTGGATGCGCCAAGCGTTGACATGGGAGGCTTGGGAGGAAAGCTGAAGCTGCCGAAGTTTAAATCCCCCGCTATGGAGGCACCTGATCTGAGCGTGAAAGGAGGTGTCGACTGCTCCGTCCCGCAGATGGAGGCGGATGCGAAAGCCCCGGGTGCAAATCTCAACCTTGGCGTCCCAGGCGTCGATATCAAAGGGCCCTCGGTGGATGTTTCCGCCCCGGATTTGGACGTAAACCTGAAAGGACCAAAGTTGAAAGGAGAGCTTGACGTTTCTGCTGGCATTAAATCCCCCAAAGCATCCGTGGACGCCTCCGATGTCGGCTTTGAAATTCTGGGTGGCACGATCAAGCTCCCGTCCCTCAAGCTCCCCCAGTTTGGTATTTCCAGTCCTGGTGTGGATGGAGCCGACGTAGGCGTCAATCTTCAAGGTCCCCAAGTGAAAGGAGGCCTGAAGGGCTCAGGGGCTGGTGTTGGCTTGGAAGGACCCGATGTGGAATTGAAAGGGCCTAAATTTCAGTCACCCAGCGTTTCCTTGCCGGACGTTGACCTGAAGCTGAAAGGACCAAACCTACGGGGCGACGTAGATGTTGCCGGTGAAATCAAAGGTCCAAAAGTCAGCGTGGAAGCGCCTCGTGTCGACCTTAAGGAGCCTGGAGTGGGCGTCCACCTTGACGCTCCTGCCTTGGACGCATCTGCGCTGAAAGTTTCCGGGTCGGGTTTTAACGTCAATGTAAAAGGGCCGAAGATTAAAGGCGGTGCCACCGTCTCTGGAGAGGCGGCAGCGCCCGCGGTGAGCGCTGGCGGGGGAGCTTTTCACGTTACTGGCCCAAAGATAGGAATCGGAGGTCCCAGCATCACGGCAAGCGTCCCGCACGGTAGCCCAGAAAGCAGCCTGGGAAAAGTATCATTCCCCAAGCTGCGAATGCCTAAATTTGGGTTTTCAGACCCCGAGGTGAAGGGCAGAGAGATGGGGGTCGACGTCGAGTTCCCCGGGACGGACGCCAACCTCCAGGCTGGCACCGCAGAGCTGGAGGCGGAGGACGTGGATGTCAGACTAAAGAAATCCAAGATCAAGATGCCCAAGTTCAATTTTTCCAAGCAGAAGGGGAAGAGCGGCGGCGCCCTGGGTTCCCCGGAGGTTTCTGGATCCGTTTCGGGTTCGAAAGGTGACCTGAAGAGCTCCAAGGTCAGCTTGGGGTCTGCAGAAGGCGAGCTCGATGGGGGAGAGGGTCCGTCGGCGAAGGGGAAGTTCTCCCTCTTCAAAAGCAAGAAGACGCGTCACCGGTCGTCGTCCTTCAGCGACGAGCGCTCGGCCCACTCGACGCCCACGGGAACCCTGGAGCTGGACGCGGGCTCGGGCACCGACAAGGGGGGGAAACAGGGCAAAATGAAATTCGGGACGTTTGGGGGGATCGGCTCGAAAACCAAAGGTTCTTACGAGGTGACGGGAAGCGACGAGGAGGTGGGGAAGGCGCAGGGCAGCGGCGTCTCGCTGGCATCCAAAAAATCACGCTTGTCCTCCTCCTCCAGCAACGACAGCGGGACGAAGGGCGGCTTCCGCATGCCCGGGGTGGAGCTGACGGTGGCCAAGAAGAAGGAGTAACGCGGCTGTACATAGGTGCCTGTGTATATAGGTAGCCCTTCCCGGGTTTGTATATACATTTTGTAGCTTGGGCTACTCTCAACCTCAGCAAAGGAGCGAGCGGGGTCTGGGGAGGGGGGGGAAGCGTCGCGGTGAGGGGTGCGGCGGGTCCACGGTCGGTGCGGCCACGCGGAAGCTCTTCCGCGCTCGAGACGTCGGCTTGTGCATGAAATGCTGAGAGCTTAAGTTTCCTAGCAAGCTATTTTTGATAATTTTTTTTTTTTTTTTTTTTTCATTTTACTGAATATTTTCAGCGTTTGGTTTGTGGAAACGAGGGTTGGTTGTTTTGTTTGTGGTTTTTTTTTTTTTTTTTTTTCCTTCTCCATCTTAACAGTCTTTTTCTGGCTTTTATTTGCGGGGCTGAAACTTCTGTCAGACACCTATTAAAAAAATACACCTATTAAAAAAATACACCTATTAAAAAAAAAAAAAACAACCCAACAACAACAAAAAACCCCAAACAAACCCCGTAAAACGCAGCTGTAACCGAGCCGCGTCCCTTGAACTCCCGCAACGGGGTTGGGGAAAAAAAAAATAATCCGGGTGTTTCCCGTGGTGCAAGAGCACGACATCGCGTAACCCCTGGCGGCGCGAAAGGCCGCTTAACGAGCAAATCGCCGGCCCGGTTGCGCAGGAAATGTCTCAAAAGGTTTTGCCTTTTGCCACTAAGTGACCGAGCTTGATTTTTTTTTTTTTTTTTTTTTTTAAATTTTTATTGATGTGGTCTTTGTTGCTTCCGCACGTTTGTTACGTTATTTGTATTATAAGAGGTTTAAAAAAAAAAAAAAACAAACACAAACGCAAAAAAAAAACCCCCACAACCGTGTCTCAGTTGCGGCCTGAAAACTTACACCGGTCGCTTTTCTGGTGTTTGGTATGATTTTTTTTTTGTTAAGGAGTAGAGCTTGAGTTTAAAAGCAAAAAAAAAAAAAAAAAACAAAACAAAAAAAAACCAGCAAACGGGGGGGAGAAGAAAAAAAAAAAAAAGGCAAAACCCCCTTTCAGCACTTTAATGGCAAATTAATTGAGAATGTAAGGAGAATGATCTTGTAAAATGCAAATAAAAAGTTTATTAACCGTGCTTCAGCCTGGCTGCTGCCCTGGCCTTATTCAGCTTCACCGGTTTAGGGTTCTTTAACCTCAAATTTGAGGGGTTTTTACCCTTCAATCCGCCCGGGATGTCCTTGAGAGGCCGAGAGCCTTCCCCCCCCCCAGCTTTGGGGTGGATTTTGGGGAGAAGCCCAGCCCTTGGGGTGCCAAAGGAGGGTTCCCCCCCACCCAGTTCACACCCAGTCCCAATTTGATATTTTTAGCCCCCCAAAATTATATTTAAGCTGCTTTTTTTTTTTTTTTTTCCTCAGCCATACAACTCACGGTTGCGGGGGGCGGGGGGGGGGGCATCTGCTGCCAGCGTGGGGCCGAAGGGCTGCGAGAAGAGTCCCAAAATCATCGCGAACGGCAAATCGGGGGTTAAATGGGAAATAAAAGGGGGGGGTGATGGGAAGCACATTAAAAATACCCCCTCCCCCACCCCGGGCCCTTCTTGCCCCCCACCCCCCCATCCCCGCAAGCCACCATTAAGGACCCTCTTGCACCCCCACCCCTCGGGGGGTTGTGTGGTCTCCCCCCCCCCAGACCCGACTAAGGCCTTTCTTGCCCCCCCACCCCCCCCCCCAGCCCTCGAGGGGGTATTTCTGCCCCCCCCCCCCCGCCCCCCGAGGCCCTTCTTGACCCCTCGGGTGGGGGGTGCTGCCCCTCCCCCCCAAGGCCCTTCCTGCCTCCCTCAGAGGGGGATTCTGCCCCCCCGCCACCACTAAGGCCCTTCTTGCCCCCCCCAGCCCTAATGGGGGGGTGTTTCTGCCCCCCCCGCCCCCCCCGAGGCCCTTCTTGCCCCCCCAAACCCTCAGGGGTTGGTTCTGCCCCCCCAGCCCTCAAGGGGGCGTTGTTCCACCCCCCCACCCCGGGCCGCTGCCCGCCGCTCCCTGCCCGCAGTGCGCATGCGCGAACGGGGAGGCGCGGCGCCACCTCCGCGCGCAAGGGGGCGCTGTTTCCCTTCCGGTGGCTCCGCGGGGCGTGCCGGGAGTTGTAGTCCCGAGCCAGGCCGCCGGGCCCGCCATGCTGTGCCGCAGTGCCTGCTGGGAGCTGTAGTTCTCAGCCGCGGGCGCCTGTCGGCCATGTTGGTGGCAGTGCATGCTGGGAGCTGTAGTTCTGAACCGAGGCTGCTTGTCGGCCATGTTGGTGGCGGTGCATGCTGGGAGCTGTAGTTCTGAACCGAGGCGGCTTGTCGGCCATGTTGGTCGCAGTGCACGCCGGGAGCTGTAGCTGGGGCTCCTGGCGGCCATGCTGCTCGGGGCGGTTGGCCGGCCGTCGGCGTCCCCTCGCCCGCAAGGGAGCCTCACTCCCGGGATTCTCTCGGAGGCTCCACCCAGGAGCCTCCAAATCACCTCCAGGACCCCGGACCTTCCACCCCACCTGAGACAACCCCACTTTTGGCCTGTCCTGACGTCTCCCGAGGCCACTCTTGTGCCCCACCGCCCTCTTCGAGCGTCACAGGGTCTATCTGGCCGCTGCCAAACCTCTGCTGAGGCCATGAGGCGCCTCAACCAAGGCTGGACAACAAAGTCTTTGCCTTTTCGACCACTGACCCAGGCACGCTTGGATAACACGGCCGCCACCGTGGAGAGGAGCTCACCACCATCACTGTATTAGGACAGCACGTCCACGAAGAGGTGTTCACCACCATTGTTGCCTTAGGAAACAACGTCCACCAAGCCAGGAAGATGCTCTCAACACCGTCGTTGCGTTAGGAAACCACATCCCCCACCGTGAAGGCACACGCCACACCGTTGTTGTGTTGGTGAACCACATCTGCCAAACCATGCTCAACACCATCGTTGCGTTAGAAAACCAGGTCCACCACCATGAAGACACACTTAATACCATCAGTGCATTGGGAAACCACGTCCACCAAGCCACGAAGACGTGCTCCACGCCAGCACTGTGTGGTGAACCAGGTCCACCAAGCCACAAAGACGTGCTCCACACCAACACTGTGTGGTGAACCAGGTCCACCAAGCCACGAAGACGTGCTCCACACCAGCACTGTGTGGGTGAACCACGTCCACCAAGCCACGAAGACGTGCCCAACACCAGCATTGTGTGGGAGAACCACGTCCACCAAGCCACAAAGACGTGCTCCACACCAGCATTGTGTGGTGAACCACGTCCACCAAGCCACGAAGACGTGCTCCACACCAGCACTGTGTGGGTGAACCACGTCCACCAAGCCACGAAGACGTGCTCCACACCAGCATTGTGTGGGTGAACCACGTCCACCAAGCCACGAAGACGTGCTCCACACCAGCATTGTGTGGGTGAACCACGTCCACCAAGCCACGAAGACGTGCCCAACACCAGCTTTGTGTTTGCAAACCACAGCCTCCACCATGAAGATGCGCTCAATACCTTCCTTGCCCGGATGAAGCACATCCACCAAGCTCAACACCAGCGGTGCATCGAGAAACCGTGTCCACCACCATGAAGACGTGCTCAATACCTTCATCGTGCTGACGAATCACATCCACCAAGCTGCGAAGACGCGCTCAACACCGTCGTTGCGGTGGGAAACCACATCCACCAAGCTGTTGTGCATCCACCTCATCCATGATCACTTCGGTTCTTCTCAGGTGCTTTCTCACCACCGTGCGCGAGCCACCAGCTTGTGGCCAGGTGACATCTTCTCAGCTCCTAGGAAAAGATTTTTTTTTGTTTGGTTTTTCCCCCCCCCAAAAACCACTTCCCACACCCCCAGGAGCAGTGGAAAGCTCTTCTGGTGGCCGCGGTGGCCTGGACGTGGCCGCGGTGGCCTAGACATGGCCATGGTGGCCTAGACGTGGCCGCGGTGGCCTAGACGTGGCCACGGCCACGCTGTGACTTCCCGTGAGCACCCAACCTGGCCCGGCTGGAGCAGGGTGGGACGAGGTGACCTTGGAGGACCCCTCCCACCACAACCAGGCCGTCATGGGGGAACTGGTTTTGTATTTTTTTCTTATCTCTCTCTCTATGTACATATATGGTGCTCTGTGTTTTTTATATATATACACTAAAAATACATTAAAATTTGTATATATTAATATAATATAGTGTAATATAATTATAATAAATATTACATTATATTATAGACAGATATATGGTTTTCTATTTAGATCTCTATTTAAATTTATATATTTACCTCATATACATGTTTAATATATTTTTAAATCTTATATGCTTATATATTATAGTCTTTATATATTATTAAATATAAATATATAAGATATAATAAGCATATATTATTATATAGCATTATATATACATTATATATAGGAATTAAAAGGGTGTTGTATGTTTTCATATATATAAATATATAAAAATATAAAAATAATTTTATATTATATTATATTATATTATATTATATTATATTATATTATATTATATTAATAAAACAGTGCATCTGTATAAATACTTAAAATATATATTTATACATATATGTACATTCCTTTATATACACCTATATATATATATAGGGGTGTTACATATACACACACACTTATAGATATATGACACCCTTACAGACTGTACTGGTTGTTACTGGTCTGTGCTGGAAGAGGCGGTTGCTCCCGATATCCCTCACCAATCGCCATGGCAACCAGAGAGCCCACCCCCCCCAATGACATCATCCGCAGAGAGGCGTCGTGGTCAGGCGCCATCTTTATTGGGGTCGGGCCACCGGGGCGCACAGGGGACCCGGGCGTCCGGGGAGGGGCCCGGGTGTCCCAGCAGAGGGGACCCAGGTGTCCGGGTGGAGGGGACCCAGGCGTCCGGCACAGAGGGGACCCAGGTGTCCGGCACAGAGGGGACCCAAATGTCCGGCACAGAGGGGACCCAGGCGTCCGGTGCAGAGGGGACCCAGGTGTCCGGCACAGAGGGGACCCAAATGTCCGGCACAGAGGGGACCCAGGCGTCCGGGTGGAGGGGACCCAGGCGTCCAGCACAGAGGGGACCCAGGTGTCCGGCACAGAGGGGACCCAGGCGTCCGGTGCAGAGGGGACCCAGGTGTCCGGCACAGAGGGGACCCAGGCGTCCGGTGCAGAGGGGACCCAGGTGTCCGGCACAGAGGGGACCCAGATGTCCGGTGCAGAGGGGACCCCAGTGTCCAGGCGGAGGGGACCCAGGTGTCCGGGTGGAGGAGACCCAAGTGTCCGGCACAGAGGGGACCCAGGCGTCCGGTGCAGAGGGGACCCAGGTGTCCGGCACAGAGGGGACCCAGATGTCCGGTGCAGAGGGGACCCCAGTGTCCAGGCGGAGGGGACCCAGGTGTCCCAGCAGAGGGGACCCAGGCGTCCGGGTGGAGGAGACCCAAGCGTCCGGTGCGGAGGGGACCCAGGTGTCCGGCACAGAGGGGACTCAGGCGTCCTGGCGGAGGGGACCCAGATGTCCGGTGCAGAGGGGACCCCAGTGTCCAGGCGGAGGGGACCCAGGTGTCCGGGTGGAGGAGACCCAAGTGTCCGGCACAGAGGGGACCCAGGCGTCCGGTGCAGAGGGGACCCAAGTGTCCGGCACAGAGGGGACCCAGGCGTCCGGTGCAGAGGGGACCCAGGTGTCCGGCACAGAGGGGACCCAGATGTCCGGTGCAGAGGGGACCCCAGTGTCCAGGCGGAGGGGACCCAGGTGTCCCAGCAGAGGGGACCCAGGCGTCCGGGTGGAGGAGACCCAAGCGTCCGGTGCGGAGGGGACCCAGGTGTCCGGCACAGAGGGGACTCAGGCGTCCTGGCGGAGGGGACCCAGGCGTCCGGTGTGGAGGACCCCAGTGTCCAGGCGGAGGGGACCCAGGTGTCCGGGTGGAGGAGACCCAAGTGTCCGGCACAGAGGGGACCCAAGCATCCGGTGCGGAGGGGATCAAGATGTCCGGGTGGAGGGGACCCAGGTGTCCGGGTGGAGGAGACCCAAGTGTCCGGCACAGAGAGGACCCAGGCGTCCCGGCGGAGGGGACGCAGGCGTCCCGGCGGAGGGGACCAGGCGCGCGCTCAGCAGCGGCGGGGCGAGCGGGGGTAGCGCTGGCGCAGCTCGGCGCGGAAGCGCCGGAAGAGCTGCCGGTTGCGCTGCAGCTCGGCCTCCCGGCCCCCGTGGAAGCCGCCGGCCTCCTTGAAGCCGCGGTGGACGACGAAGGCTCCGTCCAGCACCGCGAAGCGGAACCCGGCCACGTGCAGCTCGCACGCCTGGGGGGGCACCGTCACCCACGGCACCCCCCCACACCCCTATAGCACCCCAGACCCCCAGGGCGCCCACTGATGCCTTAGAGCACCCATAGATCCCAGACCCACGTAGCACCCACAGATCCTCTATAGAATCCATAGATCCTCTGTAGCACCCATAGACCCCCATAGCAGCCACTGATGCCTTAGAGCACCCATAGACCCCCATAGCACCCACTGATACCTTAGAGCACCCATAGACCCCCATAGCACCCACTGATGCCTCAGAGCACCCGTAGACCCCCATAGCACCCACTGATGCCTTAGAGCACCCGTAGACCCCCATAGCACCCACTGATACCTTAGAGCACCCATAGACCCCCATAGCACCCACTGATGCCTCAGAGCACCCGTAGACCCCCATAGCACCCACTGATGCCTCAGAGCACCCATAGACCCCCATAGCACCCACTGATGCCTCAGAGCACCCATAGACCCCCATAGCACCCACTGATGCCTTAGAGCACCCGTAGACCCCCATAGCACCCACTGATACCTTAGAGCACCCATAGACCCCCATAGCACCCACTGATGCCTCAGAGCACCCGTAGACCCCCATAGCACCCACTGATGCCTTAGAGCACCCATAGACCCCCATAGCACCCATAGACCCCCATAGCAGCCACTGATGCCTTAGAGCACCCATAGATCCCAGACCCACGTAGCACCCACAGATCCTCTATAGAATCCATAGATCCTCTATAGCACCCATAGACCCCCATAGCACCCACTGATGCCTTAGAGCACCCATAGACCCCCATAGCACCCACTGATGCCTCAGAGCACCCGTAGACCCCCATAGCACCCACTGATGCCTTAGAGCACCCATAGACCCCCATAGCACCCACTGATGCCTCAGAGCACCCGTAGACCCCCATAGCACCCACTGATGCCTTAGAGCACCCATAGACCCCCATAGCACCCATAGACCCCCATAGCAGCCACTGATGCCTTAGAGCACCCATAGATCCCAGACCCACGTAGCACCCACAGATCCTCTATAGAATCCATAGATCCTCTATAGCACCCATAGACCCCCATAGCACCCACTGATGCCTTATAGCACCCATAGACCCCCATAGCACCCACTGATGCCTTAGAGCACCCATAGACCCCCATAGCACCCACTGATGCCTTAGAGCACCCATAGATCCCAGACCCACGTAGCACCCACAGATCCTCTATAGAATCCATAGATCCTCTATAGCACCCATAGACCCCCATAGCACCCACTGATGCCTTATAGCACCCATAGACCCCCATAGCACCCACTGATGCCTTAGAGCACCCATAGACCCCCATAGCACCCACTGATGCCTTATAGCACCCATAGACCCCCATAGCACCCACTGATGCCTTAGAGCACCCATAGATCCCAGACCCACGTAGCACCCACAGATCCTCTATAGAATCCATAGATCCTCTGTAGCACCCATAGACCCCCATAGCACCCACTGATGCCTTAGAGCACCCATAGACCCCCATAGCACCCACTGATGCCTTAGAGCACCCATAGACTCCCCTAGCACCCACAGACCCCATAGACCCCCCAAAAAGACACGTAGTGCCCGTAGATCCCTATAGCACCCATGGACCATCTACAGCACCCTTAGACCCCTACAATACCCACAGACCCCCATAGCATCCATAGAACCCTGCAGCACCCACAGCCCCTCTATAGCACCCGTAGTCTCCCTAAGAGCACCCGTAGCCCCAGGGCCACCCCATAGACCCCACAGCGCTCATGACCACCCTATGGTAACCATGGCCACCCCACAGCACCCTCAGCTCCCATGGTCACCCTATGGTCACCACGGCCACCCCACAGCAACCTATAGCCCCATGGCCACCCTATAGTCACCATGGCCACCCCACAGCAACCCATAGACCCATGGCCACTCCATAGCACCCATGGCCACCCCACAGCAACCCCAAACCCCATGGCCACCCTATGGCCACCACAGCCACCCCATAGCACTCATGGCCACCCCACAGCACCCTCAACCCCATGGCCATCCTTTGGTCACCACGGCCACCCCATAGCACCCATGGCCACCCCACAGCACCCTCAACCCCATGGCCACCCTTTGGTCACCACGGCCACCCCATAGCACCCATGGCCACCCCACAGCACCCTCAACCCCATGGCCACCCTGCGGTCACCATGGCCACCCCATAGCACCCATGGCCACCCCACAGCACCTTCAACCCCATGGCCACCCTATGGTCACCACGGCCACCCCATAGCACTCATGGCCACCCCACAGCACCTCCAAACCCCATGGCCACCCTATGGTCACCACAGCCACCCCATAGCACCCATGGCCACCCCACAGCACCCCCAAACCCCATGGCCACCCTTTGGTCACCACGGCCACCCCATAGCACCCATGGCCACCCCACAGCACCCTCAACCCCATGGCCACCCTTTGGTCACCATGGCCACCCCATAGCACCCATGGCCACCCCACAGCACCCCCAAACCCCATGGCCACCCTTTGGTCACCACGGCCACCCCATAGCACCCATGGCCACCCCACAGCACCTTCAAGCCCATGGCCACCCTATGGCCACCACAGCCACCCCATAGCACCCATGGCCACCCCACAGCACCCCCAAACCCCATGGCCACCCTATGGTCACCACAGCCACCCCATAGCACTCATGGCCACCCCACAGCACCCTCAACCCCATGGCCACCCTTTGGTCACCACGGCCACCCCATAGCACCCATGGCCACCCCACAGCACCCTCAACCCCATGGCCACCCTGCGGTCACCATGGCCACCCCATAGCACCCATGGCCACCCCACAGCACCTTCAACCCCATGGCCACCCTATGGTCACCACGGCCACCCCATAGCACCCATGGCCACCCCACAGCACCCCCAAACCCCATGGCCACCCTTTGGTCACCACGGCCACCCCATAGCACTCATGGCCACCCCACAGCACCTCCAAACCCCATGGCCACCCTATGGTCACCACAGCCACCCCATAGCACCCATGGCCACCCCACAGCACCCCCAAACCCCATGGCCACCCTTTGGTCACCACGGCCACCCCATAGCACCCATGGCCACCCCACAGCACCTTCAACCCCATGGCCACCCTATGGCCACCACAGCCACCCCATAGCACCCATGGCCACCCCACAGCACCCCCAAACCCCATGGCCACCCTATGGTCACCACAGCCACCCCATAGCACTCATGGCCACCCCACAGCTCCACCAAACCCCATGGCCACTCTATGGTCACCATGGCCACCCCATAGCACCCATGGCCACCCCACAGCACCCTCAACCCCATGGCCACCCTGCGGTCACCACGGCCACCCCACAGCACCCATGGCCACCCCAAGCCGCCCCCCAGCCCCCCACCCCACGGCACCTGGCTGATGCGGTTGAAGCCGTACTGGAGGAAGCGCTCATCGAAGGGTGGCACGCCCTGGGCCGGCCCCACGTAGAAGGGCTCCCAGGGGTCACGCCATGGGGCCTCGTAGGCCACGCGCAGGTGGGGGGTGGGTGGCAGCGCCCGCCAGCGCCCGTAGCCTGTGGGTGCTTGGCACCGGGGGCACAGTGCCCCATAGAAGGGCCGGGCGTCCCCCGTACCCCACAGCTGCAGAAGCTCCGCCTTCGTCCCTGGCACCCGCGTGCCCGTGCGGACCTCGAAGGCCGGCAGCACGAACACCACCTGGTCCCATGATGGTGTGGTGGCACCTAGGGAGTTGGGGTCCTCCAGGGCATTGGGGTCCTTCAAGGCGTTGGGGACTTCCAGGGCATTGGGGTCCTTCAGGGTGTTGGGGACCTCCAAGGCATTGGGGTCCTTCAGGGTGTTGGGGACCTCCAAGGCATTGGGGACACCTGGGTCATAGAAGCCCTTGGGGACCTCCGGGGCATTGGGGTCCTTCAGGGTGTTGGGGACCTCCAGGGCATTGGGGACACCTGGGTCATGGAAGCCCTTGGGGACCTCCAGGGCGTTGGGGACCTCCAGGGCATTGGGGTCCTTCAGGGTGTTGGGGACCTCCAGGGCATTGGGGACACCTGGGTCATGGAAGCCCTTGGGGACCTCCAGGGCGTTGGGGACCTCCAGGGCATTGGGGTCCTTCAGGGTGTTGGGGACCTCCAGGGCATTGGGGACACCCACATTGCTGATGGTGTTGGGGACACCCGGGACACTGGGGACACCCAGCCTGTTGGGGACCCAGGGGTCATTGGGGACACCAAGGACATGGGGGGGGTCCAGGGCACTGGGGACCCTGAGGCCACCAGGGCCACCAGGAACCCTCCACGCCGGGGGGTCCCCCAAGTCCCCCCAAGCCCCCAAAGCTTTGGGGTCCCCCAAGACCCCTGGAGCCCCCAAGACATTGGGGTCCCCTAAGATTCTTGCAGCCCCCACAGCCGGGGGGTCCCCCAAGAACCCTACAGCCCCCACAGCTGGGGGGTCCCCCAAGACCCCCGCAGCCCCCCCCACTGGGGGGTCCCCCAACCCCCCGCCAGCCCCCCATATTGGGGGGCCCAGCCCGGCCCCCCCCCCCCGCAGCAGCCTGAGGAACTCCTCCCGCAGCCCCCGGCTGGGCACCACGTCGGCGTCCAACAGCAGCACGAAGCGCCCCCCAATTTTGGGGGGGCCCAGACCCCCATTCCGGGGGAGCCCCCCTCTTTCCTCTGCCGCCCCCGCCCAGGCCACATTACGCAACAGATTCCCGGGGTACGGTACCCCCAAAGTGTAACTGGGGGGGTCGGCGGCTGCCAGGCGCCGTAGGGCCCCCCGACATCCCCCCGGTTTTGGGGGGCCGGGGTTGGGGGGCAGGGCGGGGGGGGGCGCAGCCGCCCCCACCACCACGTGTAACCGCAGACGACCCCGTAACCCCCGGCAGGGCCCCCCCAAAGCTGCCAACAGTTCCCCCAGCCCCCCCTTGGGTACCCCAAAAACAGCCACCGAGAGCGGCCCCCCCCAGAGCCCCCCCAGAGCCCCCCCCAGGGTCCCCGCCACCCGTCCCGGGGTGCCATGGGTGGCCAGGACTAATTCGGGGGGGTCCCAGCGAGGGGGGGTCCCCAAGAAATCCCGATACACCCGGAAGGTCCCCGAGGTGTCCAGCACCCCCCGGGGGGGGGCCATGGGTGGGGGGGGGCGGCGGTGGGGGAGGGGGGAGCGGGGGGGGGGCAGGGCTCGCAGGTAGAGGGTCTGCAGCAGCGCCAGTCCCCCCAGTAGCCAGGCGCAGCCCCCCAGTAGCCGCCCTCGGCCCATTGCCTACTGACCCCCCCCACTCTGGACTGGGGAATACTGGGAGGGGGTTGGGGGGCTTCTGGGGCCACTGGGAGGGTGCAGTGGGGCACTGGAAGTGTACTGGGGGGTGCTGGGGGCTACTGGGAGGGTGCAGTGGGGCACTGGAAGTGTACTGGAGGGTGCTGGGGGCTACTGGGAGGGCGCTGGGGGCACTGGAGGAGTACTGGGGGTACTGAGAGGGGGACTGGGAGGAGGCTGGAGGGGCTTCTGGGGGGCACTGGGAGGGTGCTGGGGGGGGTACTGGGAGTGGGTTGGGGGGCCTCTGGAAGCACTGGGAGGGTGCTGAGGGGACTGGGAGGGTACTGGTGGGGCTAGGGGGTATTGGGAGGGTGCTGGGAGTGTACTGGGGGGTATAGGGAGGGTGCTGAGGGGACTGGGAGGCTACTGGGAGTCACTGGGAGGGTACATAGGTCTGTACTGGGAGGGTGCTGGCAGGTACTGGGAGTTACTGGGGGGGTGCTGGGGAGCACTGGGACCTATATGGGGTCACTGGGACCAGTTCTGTGGGGTCACTGGGACCAGTGTTGAGCCAGGACCAGTATGGCATGCTGGAAGCACTATGGGATCACTGGGATCTGTAAGGGGTTACTGGGACCAGTATGGGCCTCTAGGTCCCTCTAGGGGTGCTGGGACCAATACAGACAGTTACTGGGACCAGTATGGGGGTGCTGGGACCAGTACAGATGGTTACTGGGACCAGTATAGGGGGTTACTGGATCCAGTATTGGTGCTGGGACCAGTATGGCGTTATTGGGACCCGTATGGGCCTCTAGGACCAGTATGGGGGTGCTGGGACCAGTACAGACGGTTACTGGGACCAGTATAGGGGGTTACTGGATCCAGTATTGGTGCTGGGATCAGTATGGGGTTATTGGGACCCGTATGGGCCTCTAGGACCAGTATGGGGGGCCTGGGACCAGTACAGACGGTTACTGGGACCAGTATCGGTGCTGGGACAAGTATGGGGGTGCTGGGAGCTTTATGGGTACCGGACCACTACTGGGAGGGGTGAGTGGTACCAGTCCGGGTGGGTTACTGGGACCAGTATGGGTGTTGGGAGCAGTACAGGGGAGACTGGGCCCAGTTTGTGAGGGGGGGGGCACCGGGCCCAGTCTCGGGAGAGAACCGGGCCCAGTTTGGGGAGGCGACCGGGCCCAGTTTGGGAGTGGTGGGGGGACACCGGGCCCAGTCTAGGGAGGGAACTGGGCCCAGTTTGGGGGGGGACTGGGACCAGTTTGGGGCCGGGACCCGCCGGGGCCGGGAGCTCACCGCGCCGCGTCGCCGGGACGAACCACGCATGCGCGGGGAGGGACACAGGCGGGGGGCGTGGCCCAGGAGCCCGGGGGCGTGGCCCAGGCGTTCCTGGGGCGGGGCCTGCCGGGTGCCTGGGTCCCGCCCTGCCCGCCTTGTCTCTGCAGTGCTCGGGCGCCGGGGACCCCCCCAAACCCTGGGTCCCCCCCAACGCCTGGGACCCCCCCAAACCCTGGGACCCCCCCAAACCCTGGGTCCCTCCGAACCCCTGGGTCCCCCCAAACCCTGGGTCCCCCCAATCCCTGGGTCCCCCCCAACGCCTGGGACCCCCCCAAACCCTGGGACCCCCCCAAACCCTGGGTCTCCCCGATCCCTGGGTCCCCCCAAACCCTGGGTCCTCCCCAACGCCTGGGACCCCCCCAAACCCTGGGTCCCCCCTATCCCTGGGTCACCCCAAACCCTGGGTCCCCCCGAACCCCTGGGTCCTCCCAAACCCTGGCTCCCCCCAATCCCTGGGTCCCCCCCAACGCCTGGGACCCCCCCAAACCCTGGGACCCCCCCAAACCCTGGGTCCCCCCAAACCCTGGGTCCTCCCCAACGCCTGGGACCCCCCCAAACCCTGGGTCTCCCCGATCCCTGGGTCCCCCCAAACCCTGGGTCCCCCCCAACGCCTGGGACCCCCCCAAACCCTGGGTCCCTCCGATCCCTGGGTCCCCCCAAACCCTGGGTCCTCCCCAACGCCTGGGACCCCCCCAACGCCTGGGACCCCCCCAAACCCTGGGCCCCCCGATCCCTGGGTCCCCCCCAACGCCTGGGACCCCCCCAAACCCTGGGTCCCCCCAATCCCTGGGTCCCCCGAACCCTGGGTCCCCCCGAAGCCCTGGGTCCCCCCCAACGCCTGGGACCCCCCCAAACCCTGGGTCCCCCCCAAACCCTGGGTCCCCCCCAGATGCCTGGGTCCCCATCCCACCCCAGGGGTGTCCCTCCACCTCCCGGATGCATAGGTCCCCCCTGGATGCCTGGGTCCCTCCTGAATGTCTGGGTCCCCCCCAAACGCTTGTGTCCCCCCCCAGATGCCTGGGTCCTCCCCAGACGCCTGGGTCCCCCCAAACTCCTGGGTCCCCCCGAACTCCTGGGTCCCCCCGGACGCCTGCGTCACCGGAAAGGAGCTGCCACAGGCACAGGGACAACGAGGGCCACTTTATTGCCAGGGGGGGTTGGGGCCACGGGGCCTCCAGGGGACGTTGGGGACATCGGGGACACGGGGGCTGTCGGGCCACCATGTGTCTCAGTCCCTCAGGTGGGGACATGGGGGACATTGGGGACATTGGGGACAACAGGGGCCAGTCCCTCGCAGTGGGGACGTTGGCAACATCAGGCCGTGGTGGGTCTCAGTCCCTTGAGTCAAGGCAATGACAATGTCCCACGTCCTTCAGGGACAACAGAGATGTTGGGGACACTGGGGACATCAGGCCGTGGTGGGTCTCTGTCCCTTGAGTCAAGGTGATGATGATGTCCCATGTCCTTCAGGGACATCGGAGATGTTGGGGACGTTGGGGACGACGGGCTGTGGTGGGCCTCCATCCCTTGAGCTGGGGTGATGACGATGTCCCACATCCTTTGGGGACATCAGAGATGTTGGGGACATCAGGCCGTGGTGGGTCTCCATCCCTTGAGCCGGGGTGATGACGGTGTCCCACCTCCTTCAGGGACATTGGAGACATTGGGGACGTTGGGGACATCAGGCTGCGGTGGGTCTCCATCCCTTGGTCCAGGGCGATGAAGATGTCCTACATCCTTCGGGGACATCAGAGACGCTGGGGACATTGGGCCATGACAGGTCTCAGTCCTTTGGGTTGGGGACATTGGGGACATCAGACCACGACGTGTCTCAGTCTGTTGATCCAGGGTGATGACAAGGTCCCATGTCCCTTGGGGACATCGGGGACATCAAGCCACAACGTGTCTCAGTCCCTCCAGCTGAGGCGATGACGAGGTGCCCGTGTCCCTCGGGGACGTTGGGCTGTGACGTGTCTCAGTCCTTTCAGGTGGTGTCCACATCCTTTGGGGACACTTTGGGGACATTGAGCCGTGCTGGGTCTCGGTCCCTTGGGTCACAGTGGTGACGAGGTGCCCGTGTCCCTCAGGGACGTTGGGGACGTCAAGTTGTGACGAGTCTCAGTCCCTCGGGCTTGGTGACATCGCGCTGCGACGTATCTCGATGTCTTGGGTGGGAGACGTTGGGGACAGTGGGGACGTCGGGGACATTGAGGATGTTGGGGACACTGGGGATGTCAGGGGCACTGGGGATGTTGGGGACATTGGGGACACTGAGCCATGATGTGTCTCAGTCCCACAAGTTGGGGACATTGGGGACACCAGGGTCATCAGGCCAGGACATCTCCCAGTCCCTTGGGGAACTTGGGGGACTTTGGGACATTGAGGACATCAAGCCATGACCTGTCCCAGCCCAATGGCTTGGGGCAACGGGTGCCCCCAGGTTGGGGACATTGGGGACATCGAGCCATGGCATGTCTCCATCCCTCGGGTTGGGGACATTGGGGACATCGGGGACATCGGGTCATGGCATGTCTCCATCCCTCGGGTTGGGGACATTGGGGACATCGGGTCATGGCATGTCTCCATCCCTCGGGTTGGGGACATTGGGGACATCGGGTCATGGCATGTCTCCATCCCTCGGGTTGGGGACACGAGGGACATTGGGTCATGGCATGTCTCCATCCCTCGGGTTGGGGACACGAGGGACATTGGGTCATGGCATGTCTCCATCCCTCGGGTTGGGGACATTGGGGACATCGGGTCATGGCATGTCTCCATCCCTCGGGTTGGGGACACTGGGGACATCGGGTCATGGCATGTCTCCATCCCTCGGGTTGGGGACATTGGGGACATCGGGTCATGGCATGTCTCCATCCCTCGGGTTGGGGACATTGGGGACATCGGGTCATGGCATGTCTCCATCCCTCGGGTTGGGGACACTGGGGACATCGGGTCATGGCATGTCTCCATCCCTCAGGTTGGGGACATTGGGGACATTGGGTCATGGCATGTCTCCATCCCTCGGGTTGGGGACACGAGGGACATTGGGTCATGGCATGTCTCCATCCCTCGGGTTGGGGACATTGGGGACATCGAGCCATGGCATGTCTCCATCCCTCAGGTTGGGGACATTGGGGACATTGGGTCATGGCATGTCTCCATCCCTCGGGTTGGGGACACAAGGGACATCGGGTCATGGCATGTCTCCATCCCTCGGGTTGGGGACATTGGGGACATCGGGTCATGGCATGTCTCCATCCCTCGGGTTGGGGACATTGGGGACATCGGGTCATGGCATGTCTCCATCCCTCGGGTTGGGGACATTGGGGACATCGGGTCATGGCATGTCTCCATCCCTCGGGTTGGGGACATTGGGGACATCGGGTCATGGCATGTCTCCATCCCTCGGGTTGGGGACACTGGGGACATCGAGCCACATTGTGCCTCAGCCCCGTGAGTTGGGAACGTTGGGGACATCGAGCCGTGATGTCTCCATCACTCGGGTCAGGGACACTGGGGACATCAAGCCACATCGTGCCTCGGTCCCTTGGGTTGGGGACATTGGGGGTGACACCCATGGAGGGGGCACACACTTTTGGGGGGACTCTGCCAAAAACGCAGACCCCGGGGGCGGGGGGGGGAGGGGCAAGGACAGGGTGGATGACAGGGACAAGGTGGGTGACAAGGGACGGGGACACTCGGGGCGGGGGGGCCACAGGCTCTTACAGGTGGGTCCAAGCCACCCACTGACACAAAATTTGGGGATGGGTCCCGGAGTGGGGGTGGGGACAGGGGACACGGGGGATGGGACCCAGGCATCCGGGCTGGGGGAGGGGGGGGCCACCAGCCCCCCCCCAATTACCTTAGAGACTCGTTACGAGTTAAATTAGCACGAAAGGCCCCGGGGGGGGGCGGCGGGGGGAGGGGACGCGGCCGGGGCCGGGGGGACGGTGGCACCGGGCCGGGGTGACAATGACAATATGCCATACTGGGGGCAAGTCGCGTCACAGACTTAGTTCAGAACGACGGGGCGCGCTGGCTTCCGGCTGCGGGGGAGGGGGGACAGGCGTCAGGGACCCGGCGCCCGGGCCATGAACCCCCCCCACCCCCACCCCGTCACCCCCCGAGGGACCCAGGTGTCGGGGACCCCTATCGTCACCCCCACCCCCAAGTCCCGTTGCCATCGGGGCACCCCCTAAGATGGGACCCAGGTGTCCGGGCTCCCTCCCCGCCCCCACCACCAGCACCCAGGCACCCCCCACCCCCCACCCCCACCCCCATGGGTGCCCCCCCAAAGGGACCCAGCCGTCCGGGTCCCCTATCGTCACCCTCACCCCCAAGTCCCGTTGCCATCGGGGCACCCCCTAAGATGGGACCCAGGTGTCCGGGCTCCCTCCCCGCCCCCACCACCAGCACCCAGGCACCCCCCACCCCCCACCCCGCACCCCCACCCCCATGGGTGCCCCCCCAAAGGGACCCAGGCGTCCGGCACCCCTACCTTGGCGGAAGGCGTCCTGGAGGCGGCTCTGGGGGAGTTGATACAACTCAGCGAAGGGGTCGCGGGGCGACCGGGGCGGGGGGGGCGGGCGGGGGCTGGGGGTACCCCCCGAACGCCTGGCTCCCCCGCGGTTGACGACGGCGGCGGCGGCCAATCCCTGGAGCAGGCGACGCAAGGCGGGGCCGGGCGGGGCCGGCGGGATTGGCGGCGGTGACGTCTCGGGGGTGAGGAGGGAGGCGGGGGTCCCACCCGGGAACCCCCCGGGACTCTCGGGACTCGGCGGTAACTTTTCGGGTGCTGCCTCGGGGGGCTCTGGGGGGCCGAAGGCGAAGGGCGGGGCTTGCCGGGGGGTGTAGGGCGGCGTCCAGGTCTCGGTGGCTCCCCCCGGCGTCTCGGGGACCCCCAGGCCCGGCGCGAGGCGGGCGCCTGTGGCCAAGCCGATGCCGGCATTGGCTCCGCCGGCGGCTCCGAGGGCAGCGCCGATGGCGGGGCCCAGGGAGGAGCCAACACCGGCGCCGAGGTTGGCTCCAAGGCCAAGGCCGGTGCCAAGGGCGGTGCCGACGTTGGCTCCGATGGCAGCTCCAACACCGAGGCCAACACCAGATCCAAGAGCAGGGTCAACGTTGGCTCCAAGGCCAAGGCCAATGGTGGATCCAAGAGCAGAGCCAGCATTGGCTCCAACGGCAGCTCCAGCACCAAGTCCAACACCGGATCCAATGCCAGATCCAATATTGGCTCCAACACCAAGTCCAATGCCGGTGTCAACACTGGTTCCAAGAGCAGGGTCAACGTTGGCTCCAATGTTGGCTCCAAGGCTGAGTCCAACAGTGGTGCCAACATCAGGTCCAAGCCCGGAGCCAACGTTGGCTCCGAGCGCAGCTCCAACGGCAAATCCAAGGGCAGATCCAAGACCGGAGCCACCGCTGGCTCCAACGCCGGCTCCAACTGCAAGTCCAACGCCGGCGCCAACATCAGATCCAGGAGCGGAGCCGATGTTGGAGCCAACATTGGCTCCGAGGCCAAGTCCAACGCTGGATCCAAGAGCAGAGCCAACGCCAGCACCAACGTTGGCTCCAACAGCAGCTCCGACGCCAAGTCCAACACCAGATCCAACATCAGATGCAAGAGCAGCGCCAACGTTGGCTCCAACACCAAGTCCAATGCCAACGTCAACATCGGATCCAAGAGCAGCACCAACGTTGGCTCCAACGCCGGCTCCAATGGCAAGTCCAACACCAGATCCAAGAGAAGAGCCAACGTTGGCTCCAACACCAGCTCCAATGGCAAGTCCAACACCGGATCCAAGAGAAGAGCCAACGTTGGCTCCAACGCCGGCTCCAACAGCAAGTCCAACACCGGATCCAAGACCGGAGCCAACGTTGGCTCCAACAGCGGCTCCAACGGCAAGTCCAACGCCAGGTCCAACACCAGATGAAAGAGCGGAGCCAACATTGGCTCCAAGAGCAGCTCCAAGGCCAAGTCCAACAGTGGATCCAAAACTGGAGCCAACATTGGCTCCAATATTGGCTCCAAGGCCAAGTCCAACACCAGCGCTGACTCCAGCACCTATATTGGGTCCAACGCTGGCACCGACGGCGAGCCCAACACCAGCGCCGACGTCGGATGGAAGAGCGGGGCCAACGGCCCCAATGCCGAGCCCAACGCTGGCTCTGACGCCACCACCGAGACCAGGCCCAATGTTGGCCCCGACACTGAGCGCAACACCGGCTCCGAGACTGGCACCAACGTCTGCTCCACCATTGGTTTGGAGACCAGCTCCAACATCATCTCCGGTGCCAGCTCCGAGAGCAGCTCCAATATCAGCCCCAAGGTTGGGGCCGACATCGGCGCTGGCGCCAGCTGCCACACCAAGGCCAACGTCGACTCTGATGCCGGCTCCCACTCCAATGCCAACTCCAGCGCCGACATCAGAGCCAAGACCGTGTCCAACATCGTCTCCAAGACCAGGGTCAACGTTGGCCCCAAGGCCAGCTCCAAGACCATGTCCAACATCAGCTCCAAGGCCACATCCAATGTTGATCCCAAGGCCAAGGCCAACGTTGATGCCGACGTTAGCTCCAACGTCGTCTCCAAGCCCAGATCCAACACCAAGGTCAACGCCGGATCCAACGCCAGGGCCAACACCGAGGCCAACGCCGGGGCCAGCGCCGACACCAAGGTCCCCACCAGCTCCGATGCCAGCACCGGGGAAGTCAAGGCCATGGCCGAAGGGCTCGGGGGGGCCTGGGGGAGCCTCGGCCGCCAGCTGCTGCCGCAGGCACCAGGCCTCGGCCTCACTGCGGGAGAGACAGGGGGTTATGGGGGGGCCTGGGGTGATGCTTGGGGCCCCCCAGGGGAGTTGAGGGTGCCCAGACCCGTGGGTCCCATGTGGGGTGGGGAGCTCCCAGATGCCTGGGTCCCATGTGGGGTGGAAGGTGCCCAACCATTGGGCTTTCCTTGGGGTTGATGGGACACCTGGGTCCCCTGGGGCTGGTGGGACCTCCCGGATGCCTGGGTCACCTCGCGGGGGTGATGGGGCCACCCGGACTGGGTCCACTCACCTGATGATGAAGTTGTGCGCGAGCAGGGCCGGGCCCTCGGGGCGCAGTCGGGCGTAGACCCACGTCCAGCCCAGGCCGTCCTTGCGCTGCAGGCGCGTCACCAGCTCCCCCCGCGCCTCTGCCCCTGCTCCTGCTGCGGGGACACGGGGACGTCAGCGGGGACAGGGGGGTGGGGGCAGGGGAGGGGGTGGGCGGGGGGTTGGGGATATGGGGACGTCAATGAGGTCGATTGGGGTGGATGGGACATGGGGACATCAGCAGGGACGGGGTGATTGCGGGGGTTGGGGACATGGGGACGTCAACGAGGTCGATCGGGGTGGATGGGGACATGGGGATGTCCACGGGGACGGGAGGTCAACAGGGACATGGAGGACACCCAGGGGGGAGAGAAGGTGACCCCAGGGGATGTGTGGGACACCGAGGACATTGGCGGGGGACAGAGCGACAGCAGGGGACCCAAGGAACACCCAGGGTGATGGGGGACATCCTTGGGGACATGGGGACCCAGGGGACAGCCAGGGGGCAGGAAAACCCAGGGATCCCAAGGGACAGCTGGGGGGGACCCCCGGGGACTCTGGGGACAGCCGAGGGGACACTCACCGAGGCGGAGGTGCTGGCGGGCAACGTGGCCGAGGTCCTCGGGGTGCAGGAGCCGGTACCAGGAGCGACCCAGGAGCTCCCCTCGCCCGTAGCCCAGGTGGATCAGGACGCTGCGGGACAGCACGCCTGGGTCCCTCGCCCACCCCTGCCCAGGTCCCCCCCCCCTCCCGGACACCTGGGTCCCCTCCCGGATGCCGGGGTCCCCTCCCGGACGCCGGGATCCTCACCTATCGGAGACGTCGAGCAGGGCGAGGTCGCGGGCGTGGCGGCTCTGGAATGCAGGCAGGAGCAGGCAGTCGGGGCAGGGCCAGGGCGGGGGGTCCAGGGGGGCGCAGAAGGCAACGAAAAGCCCCGGGGGAGCCCCAGGGGGGCCGGGGGGGGCCTGGAAGCGGCCCCGCAGCAGCACCAGCTTCCGCCCGGCGCTGGGACGGCGCGAGGCCCGCGAGGTGGTGAAGCGGCAGCGGAAGAGGCGCTCTGGGGGAGGGGGGGGGCTCTGTTGGTCCCTCCGGCCTCCGTCCGTCCCTCCCTCCATCTCTCCATCCTTCCATCCATCCCTTCCTCCATCCTTCCATCCATCCCTCTGCCCCTCCATCCTTCCATCCCTCTGTCCTCCCGTCCATCCCTTCCTCCATCCATCCTTCCAACCTTTTTTCCTTCCATCTCCCTCTCCTTCCCTCCCTCCATCTCTCCATCCATCCTTCCATCCCTCTGTCCTTCCATCCTTCCATCCCTCCATCCTTCTGTCCCTCCCTCCATCCCTCTGTCCTCCCATCCACCCCTTCCTCCATCCATCCTTCCATCCATCCCTCTGTCCCTCCATCCTTCCATCCCTCTGTCCTCCCGTCCATCCCTCCCTCCATCCCTCCCTCCATCCTTCTGTCCTCCCGTCCATCCCTCCTTCCATCCCTCTGTCCTCCCATCCACCCCTTCCTCCATCCATCCTTCCATCCATCCCTCTGTCCCTCCATCCTTCCATCCCTCTGTCCTCCCGTCCATCCCTCCCTCCATCCCTCCTTCCATCCCTCTGTCCTCCCATCCACCCCTTCCTCCATCCCTCCCTCCATCCCTCTGTCCTCCCGTCCATCCCTCCCTCCATCCCTCCTTCCATCCCTCTGTCCTTCCTTCCCTCCCCCCCTCCCTCCCTCCCCCCATCCCTCCACCTGCCCACGCCCCACCCAGCCCCTCCCCCAGGCCCCGCCCCCCTCGCAGGCCCCACCCACCTGCCTGGGGGGGCCCTGGCAGGCTGAGCTGATGTCGCACCAGGGGGTGGTCGGCCGGATCCAGCAGATCGTAGATGCTGTCGCCCTGCGCCACCAGGTCCACCTGCATGGGGGGAGGCGGGAGGATCAGCACCCAGCACCCAGCACGTTCCCCTGGCACCCAGCACCCCTCAGTACCCAGCACCCATCATCCTGCACCACCAGGTCCACCTGCATGGGGGGCAGGTGGGAGGATCAGCACCCTCCCCCGGCACCCAGCACCCTGCAGCACCCATTGTCCTGCAGCACCCGGACCACCCGCATGGGGGGAGGCAGGAGGATCAGCACCCAGCACCCTCCCCCGGCACCCAGCGCCCATCACCCTGCAGCACTAAAGCCACCTACATCCAGGGGGGACAGCACCCAGCACCCAACCCCATCCCTGCGCGCGGGTGCCCACCATGGAGTGCCCCAGGTGCTGCGCGACGTTGTCGGTGACGCCGACCAACTTCCCCTCGCGGGTGACGGCCAACAGGAACCCGGGCAGCGACGCCACCAGGTCGGCCAGCTCCGGACCCCCCAGCAGCTCCATGGGTGCTCCCCGTGCCGGGCCTGCATGGGGACACACGTTAGCACCCATCCAGCACCCATCCAGCACCCACCACCTAGCCCGCATGGTCCCGCCACAGCTCCGGGGCACCCACGTGACCCTGGCACCCATGGAGTTGCTGGTGGCACCCATAGCCTCACCCGTGTGGACCTATGGTAGCCCTGAAAGGACCCACAGCATCACCCCTGTGGACTCACAGGAGTCCCTGGTCCCTGTCCCCAGTCCCAGTCCCTGTCCCAGTCCCTGG
Organism: Calonectris borealis; assembly: GCF_964195595.1. NCBI lineage: Eukaryota > Metazoa > Chordata > Aves > Procellariiformes > Procellariidae > Calonectris > Calonectris borealis. Next base: position 8,297 of record NC_134348.1, on the reverse strand, counting down.
TCCCTGTCCCCGTCCCCGTCCCTTGTCTCCAGCCCCAGCTCTGGTGCCTGGTCCTGGTCCTTGTCCCAGTTCCTGACCCAATTCCAGCCCCAGTCCCTGTCCCAGGGTCTTGGTTGCTCTCCCGGTCCCCCTGTCCCAACCCCGACGCCCGGTCCCTGTCCCCAGTCTTGGTCCCAGCCCTGATCCCGGGTCCTGATCCTGATCCCTGATCCTTGGTCTCAGCCCTCGATCCCAGGTCCCGATCCTGATCCTGATCCCCGGTCCCTGGCACCGATCTCAGTCCCTGTCCTGATCCCGGGTCCCAATCCTGATCCCTGGTCCCTGTCACCAGTCTCAGTCCCTGTCCTGATCCTGGGTCCCAATCCCGACCCCCAGTCTCGGTCCCCGGCCCGGTCCCCCTGTCCCAGCCCCGATCTCCGATCCCTGGCCCTGGTCTTGGTCCCAGCCCCGATCCCAGATTCCGATCCTGATCTCCTGATCCCTGTCACTGGTCTCGGTCCCAGCCCTGATCCCGGGTCCCGATCCTGACCCCCGGTCCCTGGCCCTGCTCTCGGTCCCAGCCCTGATCCCGGGTCCCGATCCTGACCCCCGGTCCCTGGCCCTGCTCTCGGTCCCAGCCCTGATCCCGGGTCCCGATCCTGACCCCCGGTCCCTGGCCCTGCTCTCGGTCCCAGCCCTGATCCCGGGTCCTGATCCTGACCCCCGGTCCCTGGCCCTGCTCTCGGTCCCAGCCCTGATCCCGGGTCCCGATCCTGACCCCCGGTCCCTGGCCCTGCTCTCGGTCCCAGCCCTGATCCCGGGTCCCGATCCTGACCCCCGGTCTCGCTCCCTCTCCCAGCCCCCGGTCCCGGTTCTGGTCCCGGCTCCATCGCGCCCCGGGCCCCGGCCGCTGTCCGCGGTGCTGAACCCCCCCCGGTCCGCGGTGCTGAACCCGCGGGCCCCGGCCGCTGTCCGCGGTGCTGAACCCAGCCCTGCCCGCTCCGGTCCCGGTCCCCGTCCCGGTCCCCATCCCGGTCCCTGTCCCTCCCCCGGCGCCCATCCCCGTCCCTCTGCCGGCTCCTCTCTCCAGCCCGGTGCCGGCTCCCCGTTCCCATTCCGGTGCCTTGCTCCCATCCCGCTTCCTGGTCCTAACCCGCTCCCATCCCGGTGCCGCTGCCCAGCCCGGTCCCCCGCTCCCGACAGCAGGTCCTGTCCCCTCCCTAAGCCGGTGGCCGGTCCCATCCTGGTCCCCCGCCTGGTCCTGTCCCGGTGACGTTCCCCGGTCCCATCCTGATGCTGATTCCCGGTCCCATCCTGGTGCTAATGCCCAGTCCCATCCTGATGCCCAGTTCCATCCCTATCCCAGTGCCAATGCCCAGTCCCATCCCGGTGCCGTTCCCCGGTCCCATCCTGCCACCCGGTCCCATCCCGGTGCCATTCCCCGGTCCCATCCTGCTGCCCGGTCCCATCCCAGTGCCATTCCCCGGTCCCATCCTGCCGCCCGGTCCCATCCCAGTGCCATTCCCCGGTCCCATCCTGCCGCCCGGTCCCATCCCAGTGCCATTCCCCAGTCCCATCCTGCTGCCCGGTCCCATCCCAGTGCCATTCCCCGGTCCCATCCCAGTGCCATTCCCCGGTCCCATCCCACCACCCAGTCCCATCCCATTCCCAACCCCCAGTCCCATACCCCTACTCCATCCCGCCCCGTTCCCGACCCCCGCGGGCGGACGCACCGGGCCGGAGGCAGGCGCCCTTGCGGGTGTAGATGCAGGCGAGGGCCATGACGTGCAGGTAGGAGAGGCGCGGGCGGTCGCCCTCGGGCAGCGGCAGGAGGTCGCGCAGGGCGCGGATCTCGGCGTTGATCTGGTCCCGCCGCGCCTTGGAGGCGCCTTTGGTAGAGCGGAGCATCCTCGCGCCGCGCCGCCACCCGCCCGCCCCTTATATGGACCGCGCTGCCCTACGTCACCGCCGCGTCACTCCCCTCGGCCCCGCCCATTCGCAGCGCCGGTGGTTGGGGGGGGGGGGGGGGGGGGAATGGCCGCGTCAGCGCTGACGCTGACGCGCGCGCGGCGCAAGGGCGCGGGGGGGGGGGGGGATTGGGGGGCGGTGCGCGGTGGCTTCGCACCGAAATAGGAGATGGCGCGCGGTGGGGGGCGGGGCGGGGGGAGGGGCGGGGCTGGGGGCACGCCTCCCGCGGCGGGAGGGGGGAGCGGTGGAGGGGGCTGTGGAGGGAGGGTTGGGGGAGTCAAGGGAGGGTGGAAGGGCCAATGGGGGGGAGGAGGGCTCGAGGGAGGGAGGGAGGGATGGGGGGGATGGGCGGAAGGGTCAATGGAGGGATGGGGGGAGGGGTGGAGGAGCCCAAGGGGTGGATGGATGGATGGACGGGTCAACGGAGGGGTGGAGAAGCCAACGGTGGGTCAAGGGAGGGATGGGGGGATGGAGGGAGGGTCAACAGTGGGATTGGGGGGCCAATAGGGGGATGGAAGGGCTCAAGGGATGGAAGGAGGAATGGGGGGGTCAATGGGGGGATGGAAGGGGTCAACGGGGGGATGAAGGCATCAACGGGGGGATGGAGGGGGTCAACGGGGGGATGGAGAGGTCAACGGGGGGATGGAGGGGCCAACGGGGGGATGGAGGCATCAATGGGGGGATGGAAGGGGTCAACGGGGGGATGGAGGGGGTCAATGGAGGGATGGAGGGGCTCATGGGATGGACAGAGGGCTGGGTGGGCTCAAGGGAGGGATGGAGGGGCCAATGGGGGGATGGAGGGGTCAATGGGGGGATGGAGGGGGTCAACAGGGGGATGGAGGGGGTCAACGGGGGGATGGAGGGGTCAAGGGAGGGATGGAGAGGCCAATGGGGGGATGGAGGGGCCAATGGGGGGATGGAGGGGGTCAATGGAGGGATGGAGGGGCTCAAGGGATGGACAGAGGGACGGGGGGGACAACGGGGAGATGGAGGAATGGATGGAGGGTCAAGAGAGGGATGGGGGGGTCAATGGGGGGGTGGAGGGGCCAACGGGGGGATGGAGGGGTCAATGGGGGGGTGGAGGGGCCAACGGGGGGATGGAGGGGTCAATGGGGGGGTGGAGGGGCCAACGGGGGGATGGAGGGGTCATTGGGGGGTGGAGGGAGGGTCAAGGGGGGGTGGAGGGGCTCCAGGGCTGGCTGGACGGACGGACGGATCGACGGGGGGGTGGAGGAGCCAACGGTGGGTCAAGGGAGGGAGGGACGAGTGGAAGGGTGAAGGGAAGGATGGAAGAGCCAATGGGGTGCAGGGGTCAAGAGGGGGGGGCCAATGGGGGGGGGGTTGGGTGGGAGAGTCAACAGAGGGATGGGGCGGACGGACCGGGGGGGGGCAACGGAGGGACGGGGGGGGCTGGGCTGGGGCATCATTGGGGCTGCCCCTGCTTGGGGGGACCCAGGCGTCCGGGGGGGGGGCCAAAGGTGTCTGGGTACCCCCCCCTCCCCCTCCCCAGGCCTCTGGGAACCCCCTTCTCCCCCCTCCCCCCTCCTTTCGCGGGCGCCCCCGGAGTTGGCCCCGCCCCCCGCCGCGGTTCCCCTCCCCCCTCCCGGCTCCGCCGCTGCCAAATTTGGGCGCTGAAGTCGCTGCGCTAAAAATAGGCGCCGGCGGCTAAAAATAGCGGCGGGGAGGGGCGGGCCCGGACGCCTGGGTGCTGGGGGGGGGTGGGGGGGGGCTTCGGCCCCGTGGGTGCATGGGGGGGGGGGGACTCGGACCCCTGGGTGCTCGGGGGGGGGACGGGACTCGGCCCCGTGGGTGCTGGAGGGGGGGGGGGACTCGGACCCGTGGGTGCTGGGGAAGGGGGGGGGGACTCGGACCCCTGGGTGCTCGGGGGGGGGGGATGGGGGGACTCGGACCCCTGGGTGCTCTGGAGGGGGGGGGAACTCGGACCCTTGGGTGCTCTGGAGGGGGGGGACTTGGACGCCTGGGTGGTCTGGGGGGGGGAAAGAGTCGGACCCCTGGGTGCCCCCCGAACTCCTGGGCCCCTCCGAATTCCTGGGGGCCCCCCCGAATTCCTCCCCCCCCCCCCGCGGCCGCCGGGGGCGGGTTTCCTTGGCAACGGCGGAGCCGCAACGTTTGGGGAGGGGGGGGGGGGGGATGGATGAAGGAGGATGAGGATGGAAATGGGGGGAAGGCAGGAGGATGAAGATGGAGAGGAAGGAGGGGGGAGGATGGGGAGTAAGGGTGAGGATGAGGAGGGAAGGAAGGAGGGTGAAGATGAAGGAGGAGGGTGGAGGGGTGAAGATGAGGAGGGATGGAGGAGGATGAAGATGGAGGAGGATGAAGATGAAGGGGAAGGAGGAGGGAGGATGAGGAGGGAGGAAGGAGAATGAAGATGAAGGAGGAGGATGGAGGGTGAGGATGAGGAGGGAAGGAAGGATGAAGGGGAAGGAGAGGCGAGGATGAGGAATACGGGGGGGTGAGGATGAGGAGGGAAGAAGGAGGATGAAGATGAAGGGGGATGAAGATGAAGGAGGGGGAAAGATGAGGAGGGAGGAAAGAGGATGAAGATGAAGGGGGATGAAGATGAAGGAGGGGGAAAGATGAGGAGGGAGGAAGGAGGATGAAGATGAAGGAGGAGAAGGGGGTTGAAGATGAGGAGGGAAGGAAGGAGGACGAAGGGGAAGGAGGGGGGAGAATGGGAAATAAGGGGGGTGAGGATGAGGAGGGTGGAAGGAGGACGAAGATGGAGGATGAGGGATGAAGAGGATGGAGGAGGATGGGGGAGGATGAGGAGGGACAAAGGAGGATGAAGATGGGGACAAAGGTGGATGGGGAGGAAGGAGGGGGTGAGGATGAGGAGGGAGAAAGGAGGAAGAGGATGGGGAGGAAGGGGGTGAAGATGAGGGAGGAAGGAGGATGAGGATGGAGGAGGAGGAAGATGGGGGGAGGATGAGGATGGAGGAAGGAGAGGAAAGGGGGGGAGGATAAGGAGAGATGAAGGAGGATGAAGATGAAGGAGGGGGAGGATGGGTGTGAGGATGAGGAGGGATGAAGGAGGGGGGAGGATGAGGAGGGACGAAGGAGGATGAAGATGGGGATGGAAGGGGAGGATGGGAAAGAAGGGGGGGTGAGGATGAGGAGGGATGAAGGACAATGAAGATGAAGGAGGAAGAGGAGGATGGGGAAGAAGGGGGGGTGAGGATGAGGAGGGATGAAGGACAATGAAGATGAAGGAGGAAGAGGAGGATGGGGAAGATGAAGGAGGATGAAGATGAAGGAAGAGGATGGGGAGGAAGGGGCGTGAGGATGAGGCGGGAGAAAGGAGGATGAAGGAGGAGGAGGATGGGGAAGAAGGGGGATGAAGATGGGGGATGAAGGAGGATGAGGAGGGGAAGGAAGATGAAGGGGATGAAGATGGGGGGGGGAGGATGAGGAGGGAGGGTCAAGATGAAGGAGGGCAGGGAGGAGGCAGCTGAGGCCGAAGGCCCAACCCCCCCTCACTGCCTCCATGTGGCGGGGGGGGGGGGTGGGGTGTCCCCCCCAAGGGGACCCAGGTGGCCGGGACAGCCCCTCCCCCCCTCAACAGGCACCCGCGCAGCTGGGGGCGACCCCCCCCTCCCCCAAAAGGGGACCCAGGCACCCGGGAACCCCCAAAATGCACCCGAGGGCCCCCCCCCCCCCAAAAAAAAGAAAGGGACCCAGGAATCCGGGATAGCCCCTCCCCCCAGCAGCCCCGCCCCCCCCCCCCAAAGGGCACCCAGGACAGCCCCTCCCCCCCCCAAAGGGCACCCAGGACAGCCCCTCCCCCCCCCCCAAAGGGCACCCAGGACCCCCCCAAAAGAAGACACGAGGCTGTAAGGAAGAAGACGTTTATTGGGGGAACCCCCAAATCTCTTGACCCCCCCCCCCCGCCCCAAATCCCTGCGGCACCCAGGTGGGGGGTGGGGGGGGGAAGGGGGGCACCCAGGCGTGGGGGGAGGGGGGTCAGAGGTCACTTCTTCTTCGCCCCCTCCCCCTCCTCCTGGGCCATGGCCGCCTCCTGCTCCCGCCGCTGGCGCTGGAAGGCGGCGCAGTCCTCGGCCGTCAGCCTGGGGGGGCACCCAAATGTCGGGGGGGGGCACCCAAATGTCGGGGGGGGGCACCCAAATGACTGGGGACCTCCCCGCCCCCCACACCCAAGGGTCTGGGTGTGACCTTTGACCCCCATGACACGCCCAAAGGGACCCAGGTATGGAGACGCTGCGCCCACCCGGGGGGGGCACCCAGGAGTTTGGGGGGGGGTGGGGGGGGTGGAACACCCAGGTGTCCGGGGGGAGGGACCCGGGAGTTTGGGGGGGGGCACCCAGGAGTTTGGGGGGGGGGCACCCAGGTGTCTGGGGGGGACGACCCAGGAGTTGGGGGGGGCCACCCAGGAGTTGGGGGGGGGGGGGCACCCAGGCGTCTGGGGGGGCACCCAGGAGTTTGGGAGGGGGGCCCCCAGGAGTTGGGGGGGGGGGCACCCAGGTGTCCGGTGGGGGCACCCAGGAGTTTGGGAGGGGGGCCCCCAGGAGTTGGGGGGGGGGGGCACCCAGGAGTTGGGGGGGGGGGCACCCAGGTGTCCGGTGGGGGCACCCAGGCGTCTGCGGGGGGGGGGGGCCATCCAGGAGTTGGGGGGGGGGCCATTGGGTGATGACACCCATGAAGGGTCCTGCTGGGGGGTCTCCCCTCCATTTCCCACCCCCCCCCCACGAGGGACCCAAGTGTTCAGGCTGGGGGGACGACACCCAGGGATCGGGGGGTGTGGGGGGGCACCCAGGTGTCCGGCGGGGGGGGGCACCCACCGGGGGACGACGCGGAGGCCGAGGCTGCGGGCGGAGCCCACCAGGGCGCCCACCAGGGCGGGCAGGGGGACCCCCCGCGCCGCCAGCGCCGGGTCCCGCTGCTTGGCCAGCGCCACCTCGTAGAGGTGCTTCAGGGAGAGCACCCCCACCTCCTCGTGCCCTGGGGGGGCACCGGGGTGTCCAGGGACCCCCCCAAACAGGGCCACCCCACCCCTCAGGCACCACAGACCCACCCATGGGCGCCCACGGACCCCGAGAACCCCCCCAAACCACCCTGAGACACCCCCCCCCCCCCAGCACCCACAGACCCTGGGACCCCCCCCCAGCCCCCCCAGATCCTGACCCCCTCCCCCAAGACACCACCCCAGCCCCCCCAGGGACCCCCCAGAGCCCCCCCAGTGCCCAGGACTCCCCCAAGGAGCCCCAGGACCCCCCCCAAGAGCCCCCAGGACCCCCCTGAACCCCTCCAGCCCCCCCCAAGAGCCCCCCAGCCCCTAGAACCCCCCCCCAGCCCCTCCCCGGACCCCCCCGAGCCCTCAGGACCCCCCTGGACCCCCCCCAGCCCACCAAAGGGCCCCCCAACCGCCCTAGGACCCCCCCCAGCCCCCCCCGGACCCCCCAAGCCTGCCCAAGAGCCCCCCCCCCCAGGACCCCCCAAGCCTGCCAAAGAGCCCCCAAGCCCCCCCCCCCCCCAGCCTCCAGGACCCCCCAAGCCCCTCCAGGACCCCCCCCAGCCCCCAGAACCCCCAAAACCCCCCCAGGATGCCCCCCCCCCAGCCCACAGGACCCCCCCCTCCAGCCCCCCCCACGAGCCCCCCCCACGAGCCCAGGACTCCCCCCAGGAGCCCAGGACCCCCCCCAGCCCCCTCCAGGAGGCCCCCCCAGCCCCCAGGGCCCCCCAGCCCCCCAGGACCTCCCCCAGCCCCCCCCCAGGACCCCCACCAGCCCCCCCCAGGCCCCCCCCCAGCCCCCCCAGGGACCCCCCCCAGCCCCCCCAGGCCCCCCCCTCACCGGGGCGCCCCGCCCCCTTCCGGACGCCGGCGGCCGCCTTGAGGAAGTAGGAGGTGGGGGGGGGGCCGATGCTCAGCTCGTAGCTGCGGTCGGGCTGGGGGGGGCACCGGGGGGGGTCAAGGGGGGGCACCCACCGGGAGAGGGGGTCAAGGTGGGGGGGAGGGGCAGCCAATGGGGGGGGGAAGGGAGGGCCAATGGGGGAGGTGGGGGGGGGGGAGACCCAATTGGGGGGGCACCCAATGAGGGGGGTGTCAAGGTGGGGGCACCCAATGGGGGGGGGGCACCCAATGGAGGGGGCACCCAGCAGCGGGGGGGGGGCACCCACTGATAGAGCGAGCAGCCAAGGGGGGAAGGGGGGAGGTGTTGGGGGGGGTACCCAATCGGGGGGGGGGGCACCCAGCAGCAGCGGCGGGGGCACCCACCGATAAAGGGAGCAGCCAAGGGGGGAGGTGTTGGGGGGGCACCCACCGAGAGAAAGTGTTAAGGTGGGGGCACCCAATGGGGGGGGAACACCCAATGGGG